>NW_015150487.1:565835-569980 GCF_000732505.1 Cyprinodon variegatus | reverse complement strand
ATTAAAGTCAAAATTCTGGGATTACAGTCAGACTTTTGAGAAAAAAAGTCAGACTTTTGAGAAAAAAAGTCAGACTTTTGAGAAAAAAGTCAGACTTTTGAGAAAAAAAGTCAGACTTTTGAGAAAAAAAGTCAGACTTTTGAGAAAAAAAGTCAGACTTCTGAGAAAAAAAGTCAGAATTCTATTATACTGAAATAAAATTAAAAAATCAGTTAATTTGTTTGTTTTTTTCCAGTGGCCCTAATCCTCTTCTGTAACATACCGTATCTGTGACCTCAGAGTCAGAAAAACCATCAAACGTCTCAGCACTGTCAGAGTCCTCTGCAAAGACCTCAGCTAAGTTCTTCATTTTAGCTTCATACGCCGCCTGTTTATAAACAATAAAAATAGCTTTTAAAAACATCAATATATGAATACCTGGTTATATTCAGTGGCCATTTAATGCGCAAAAAAACATATTTCATATATATTTCTGTACCTTTCCACTCATGACTCCACAGGTGAAAACTTTGCTAGGTTATGGAGCAGTTAAAGCCTGATTGGAAATCAGTCGCGCTTGCTTTAAGGTTTTGGACACACCGAGGGGGGCGGGGCTTTAGTTGTAGAGCGCACGCGATAATTTGGTTGTTTTTAATTTTACTTTTGTCGCTCCAACTTATAGAAGCAAATCGTTACCTTATTTAAAATGAAAAAGCATTTTCAGAAATGCTTTTTTCATTTTAAGAATATGGCTGCATTGTTTGTCTCATAAATGAAATTAGTAATCAATCATCATATTACCAACTGAGGTAAACCAGTCAATAAGTGGGATAAATATTTTTGCAAATAAAACACTAACACAAGTGTTATACCTTATACTAACTATCATCGTTAAAGTAAATTTTATCTAATTAGCTGAGAGGGTCATATAAATTACTGCCTTTATGATATCTGTAATTAAGGCTGTACTTTTTGAGGAATATTAAATCAAATTTTATCAATCAACAAATGATTAATTGATGAGCTGCCATTTTCTACAAAACGTGGATTTCTCTTCAACAAGATTTTTTTTTTCCATAACATGAAGGGCTATTTTTTTTTTCTTACCTGTGCTGAATTTAATAAAGGGTTGTTGTTGTTGTTTTTTTTTTTTGTGCCTTTTTTTTAAATTATAATTTATTGTGTCAGCTGTTTAATATACTGGCAAAACAAAATCAGTTTTTTCAAACACATTATAAAAATGTAGACAGATTTATAAAAATACAACAAATCAGGAATTGATAATAAGATGAATCTGTGGGTATATGGCTGTAATAAAAATGCGGTCAGCCTGCTTTTTATTTCTGTCAGACTTTACTTGCCACTTCATGTCAGGGAAGTGGACTTGGCCTGTGACATAGCTTTGATTTCAGTGTAATTTAGCAATCAGTGTCTCTTAGCAGTGTTTAGGGCTTGACACACTGGAGGTGACGTTGCTCCCATTCATTCTTTTCCTAAAGAAGTCAGGTGATTAGCTGACAATCTCAATCCCTTCCTCCAGCCAAGAAACAAGTGGAATTTAATGATGATAAAGATTTTACTTTATTGATCTCACATTAAAAACATTTACCTCTACATTTATCCCATCCCCTTGGTGAGCAGTGGGCTGCCATTGTGGGGCACCCCGGGGAGCAGTGTGGTGGTTAAGGATCTTTGCTCAGGGATCAGAGTGGTAGTCTGTGGGAGTGGGGCTCAAACTCAGATACTCAGAATTCCAAGCTCTATTCCCTAACCACTAGGCTGCCATTTATGCATTGGAAATTTTGAGCTTATCCAAATAGATGTGCACATACACATCTTTAATTTGGTTGAAAAGCTGACACTGCTCTGCTATGCAGCATGACAGAATAGACTCTGTTTAGGTCACAACTTAAGGAAGCATTGGAGTGTTCCATCTTAACAAACAGAAACACATAGTGCATACTGCATCATTGTTACCAAAAGACAACACAATTTTCAGATATTATTTGTAAAAAAATATATATATTTCGTTAGATACCTCTATACAGTAGACTGAGTTTTCTTACAATACTGAAGACATTTATTAGAAAGTTTAAAGGGTGTAAATGCTTTTCCAATGCGACATTACTCATTTTTTTCAATACTTTACAGGAGTACCTGATTGCAGCTTGTAATAAAAGTCAATCACTTCAGAGCCTTTCCCAAGAAACAGAATAATTTGATCTTGAAATCCATGACTGAAACAATTAATCAGATTAATCCTGATTACTAAATAATTTAACTAACCGTCAAATAATTTAGTAATCAATTAATCATTACCTGGAGTGTAGAGAGTCTAAAACATGCCTTTAGCTGACAGAGCGACCCACTTAGGGCAGCAATTATATCAAGATTGTAAAAAAGAAAGAGAAAATACAATGTAAAAACATTTTGCATTTAAGATAAAAATCTTTTTTGTCAATAAGCTCTATCCAGAACTCCTCAAGTAGAAAAGTTTTAGTTTCACCTGGTGTATTTTTGCAAAAGGTATCTTTTGCTAACCCACTATTAATCGATTAATCAAAAAATCATTGACACATTAATCGCAAAATAATGTGATTAATTTGCAAAATAATAATTAGTTGCATCCCTACTGTTAAGGTCATGTAGGGTTTCAATAAAGGACATTGAAGTAGATGGGACAGCTACTCTGGAGCTGAGAGCAAAAACAAAACCATTTTTATCCTATGATTAAGGTTTTTTTTCTTTTTCATACCAGTGGTCACTGTCAGAGTTACAAGTCTGCTTTCCACCATAATCACAATAAGAACAATTAAATATTCTATTCCTCAGTTTGTCAAATTGGAAACAGCCTCTGATACTAATGTAAAAGTGTTTAGGTCTATATGACCTGTAAATATGTCTCTTTTTCTTTACATCAGATACTTAATTGTGACAAAAAGTACAACATGAATTTAGTGTTTATGGATAATAATTTTATTTATTAATGAAGACTATATGCTGATTTTTGTAAAAGTAGGCTCGTCCTTGTTTTATGTTTTGGATTTGCTCTTAATGTTCTGTAATAGTAATGTTCAGAATATGTGTTGCATTAAAATGGTAAAACGGTTTAAGAAAGTAAATCGGAGTCTAACTTAAACAGGCTAAAATGCATTTTAACATGGGTATATAGGTTTTGCATCGGTTCAGTCTATGATTTAAGATACTGTGTAATCCTGAGTATTTCATATGATTTTATGTCAATTTATGATCTCTTTCTGCTAAGGGAGGGGTCAAGGGGATCTGGGGAAACTGATGGGATTTTGTCTACTCCTGTAACATCACCAGAAACTACTCCTAAGCTTTGTGGTAGTGCCTATCCCTCCTGCACTTTAATTGTAGATAACTTCCTTCTCCAGCTGCAGAAATATGTGCTCAGAGTTGCAAACCAAAACACATGCAGAACACATAGGCAGAAAATTTTAGGTCATTGTGTTCATTGTATATCTGTTTGTTATGGTCTTATTTTGTTTTTGTTGTGATTGTTATTTTATCTGCCCTCTTTCCATACAACTTTGATTTGTTGCTATGGTGAAGTATATTTATATTGTATTGTTATACTGCTTAAAATGAGCTTTCATGATGTAATGGATTTCGATTAAACATGATATGATTTTTACTTTTGTCAGTAATATCTACCGAGTCATCCGGCTCCAGACTTTTGGTCTGGAATATGCCTCCTGTTTGTTTTGTTTTTTTTGTATTGAAAAGATTTCATAAACAAACTATTATACAGATTTTATAGATAAACAATTATATAGAAGAACATTGTACAGGGGCTCTAAAATAAAATAGAAATAGTAACAATTAAAAGAAGTGTAAAGACATTATTCTTTCATTATTCTTTGAAAAATCTCTCAGAATTATGGCTCTGTTTCAATTCAATTAATGGAAGAGATTTCTTGTACTCTTTGTGAAAGAAACATCTGAAGTTTGGGGGATTTTTGGGAGTATTTACATTTGTGTATATGATATTTGAGTAGGGTTGTAACAAAAGTAGACATTTTTTTGCACAACGTCACTATCACTTTATGTGGATTTACAGTTATGCATACAAACATATATACATATATATATATACATATATATATATATGTCATCCTGCATGCCAGTACTATATATATATA
>NW_015150487.1:525228-565235 GCF_000732505.1 Cyprinodon variegatus | reverse complement strand
ACAGATGCTCTGTTGGATTAAAGCTCATGGTATTCAGAAAACAGAGTATATTTAGCGTTTTGATGTTATTTATTATACTTTTGGAGAAAAGCCTTCAGAGGATGAGCAATGCAATCCCCTTAGCCCACTGAATCTGTGCTCTAAACTGCATCAGCCTCTGTAGTTATACTAGCTACAACGTCATTGGCTTATTTCACTTTTTGTTTTCATTTCAGGGTCATTATTTAAAATGTTTAAACTTGGATAATATAGAAATTTATCATCAAACACAGTTTTCTTTTCTTAGTAACACCCATCTATTTTTGATAAGGTATTTTTTTTTGAAAATTTTCTGGGAAATTTAGTACAGGTAGATGTAAGGGCAATTTCGTATCTTTTGTACCATAACAGTGTTAATGACTTAACAGTAAAAATCTTTTCCAGGAGATTTTTTTAAAGACCTAAACTGATCATCTGAGCAACTACAAATACAGTAGCGATGTGGCCAAATCAAGGTGGGAGTTTAAGCACATCCATCCATATCAAAATTTTTGACCAGTTTGATTGCAAATGTATCTCAAAGGTTACATATTGTGTCGTTTTGTTTTTTTATATCAGGTCCTACTCCTCCAATGGGTCAACAAAACCCAGCCTTTCCCCCTGGTTACAACCCTGCATTTCCCACTGCATCAGGAATGTTCCAACCAGTTCCAAACGCTGGGTTCCCAGCTGGGCAATACCCAGCAGGGCAATTCCCAGCTCCCATGAACCCAGCAATGGTTCCCAATGCACCTTCAGGCGGTATGCCTTATGGAGCTCCTGGAGCTCATGCATATCCCATGGCTCCTGGAGGTGTTCATCCAGGTCAATGCTATCCCTCTTCCAAAGGCGACCACCACAAGGGCCACCACAAGGGCAAACACAAGGGCGAACACAAGGGCAAACACAAGGACCACCACAAGGATCTCCATCCTGGCGGGTTTTACCCAGGACCTGGAATGGTAGTTGGAGGACATGGACATAAAAAGGATAAGAAGATGAAGAAGATGAAGAAGGGTCACAAGCATGGACACAAAGGTCATGGCAAGGTGAGGTTTGGTTCAAGGAGTTGGTAAACTTTTTAGAGCAGCTGTTTGATTGGCATTATTGGATAACCATAGCAAATATGAACATGATCTGTCTGAACAAAAAAAATAAAGACAGGCACAAAAACAATGATGTTGGAATCTTACCCTGTGGAAGGAAGGGCAGAGCACTGTTTCAAAGATGGGACTAATCATCAACCGAAAAAAAAAAAAAAAAGCACTTACAGCCTCCACTTGTTAAAATTTACAAGCTAGCACTGAACAGCAAATGCTTCTTCAAAAATGCTTTTATCTAAATAATAAGGAATTATTTGACCATGATGCTGTACTTCTATTTGTTGTCATTGATCTCCTCCGTAAAAATATAATAACTTTAATTTCCCACATGATCCTGCACATTGAAAAATAGAATATTGTAAGTAGTGCTATAGGGCTCATTTAGGATGAAACCCAGTACAAATAAATAAACATAATTAGAATAATTTATCTGTGATGCCCTCATTTCACACAAATGTAGTCTTTTCTATTTTTGTCAGAATCCAAAAACTCCAGTTCTTGTTTAACACGTTTTTAATTTTCTATTGTCAGACATGTTTTCTTGCATTTTAAATTAATACTCAGTGTTATTCTGCTTCACACTAATCTTTTGTTTTTTTATTAGTATCTCACCATTTGTGTTTTTTGTCCTTACAGTCATCCAGCAGCAGCAGTAGCAGCAGCAGCAGCAGCAGTGACTCAGACTAAATGTCCAGCTTCTTACCTCCTAAAATTTTAGCACTTTTTTTTAGGAGCACTTTTGGAAGCTCCTAAAATTCTGCTTCTAAAAGTGAAACACAGTTCATTAACTAAAAGGAAATCTTATCATTTTACCTGTAAACCTATCGTGTTTCATAATATCCTTTTATAGTCTTTTTATGAGACTAAAACCGCATGTACACAATTTTTTTTTTTCCTTTTAGTGTTTGACACCCTGTTACTTTTCCTCCATGGATTTTAATGTTTAACATTTTAGTTATGGTTACTGTATTGTTACTGCTCATTCTCTTTGTTTTAATTTAGAGAAAAAGACATTTCTCTTATAAAGTGTTTTTTTTTTTTTTGTATTTGGTATTGGTTTAAATAATCTCAAATAAACTATAATAATGTGTGAAAGTTTTTATTTTCATTTTGAATGGAATATATTTTTTTGTATTTGGTATTGGTTTCAATAATCTTAAACTATAATAATGTTGGTCTTTTTATTTTCATTTTGAATGGAATAATTTTTTTTGTTTTGTATTTTGTGTTGATAAAATAAGTCTCTGAAATAAACAAGATTCCCTTTATATCTAATGTTTCTAATTCCATTGTCAAATTTAACTGAGTATTAACAAAGATAGATAGATATAAGAGAATAATGGCTTGAAAACTTATATTCCTTTTTATGCCCATTATTATTTTTGTTGCTGCTGCTTGGAATCCATTTTGAAAATGTATAGTTTTACAATAAAAAAAATTATATTTTTTTATTTTTTTTTTTACCTCATTTAACTCAAACACAGTAAACCTTTGATATTTTCCTTTGTAGTGTTTAAGTAACATCAATAGAAGCAGCTAAAAAAGTTTTTTTCTGTTTTATCTACTTTATTATTTTGTGATTTGATGATTTAAAAATTATAAATGCATTTCAAAAAGTAATGAGACACATGCTTTGACCTGGCAACGAACACCAGAATATATGATTCGAAAGGTTTTAAAGAAAGTATTAAACAAAGGAGTTTTTTAATTCTATGGCTAAGCTGCTTCCAAGAATAAAGTTTTTAGCCAAACCAAAAAGCCTTGTAACTTTGGCTTCCTCTAAAAGTCCAACAACATGCAGCTGAGGTCCGTTGATTTCGTTCATTGATTTACTTTAGGTGTGAGTCTGTGTTTGCATATTTGTCCGACCTGTACATACGTATTTAGGATGGCCTGTTCATAGTTTAATCCATCTCTGTATAATGAGCGCTGGAGTTGGGAACTAGCAACCCCTCCAGTCCACACCATCTAAGGTAAAGGCAGGCCAGGATAGACAATGAATGGATGGATGAACATGTTAAAGTCTTTTATATAACTAAGACAAGATTTTAAGGCGTTTGTACTTAAATAAGTACAAAATGTGAAATACTTAAACCCTAATGCTCTCACGCATAAAAAAACCCCTAAAATTACAATTGTAGTTACCAAAGTTTAATGGCTAAATGTGATACCTCCTGCACTATGACCTCTGCAGGGAAGTATTGACTTAGTGTTTTATCCCTCTATCTGCAAAGGAGGAACTCAAAACACATTGCTAAATTCCTGTGTCACATGAGCACTGTGCTGTGGGCAGATTTGTCACTCATTACCTTTAGCCTTATTGTCCATTGATCTAAGATTCGGCATCAGGACAGGCCTGCCTGTATGGGTTTTTGCACCCTTTAATCTACGCCTGCTATGGAATTGGTTCCTGTGTTCTTTGATGCTGTATGAATAATTTACATCACAGGGAAAATGATTTTAGTGAAATTATTTCACAAACTTCAACACAGTCTCCACGTTTCTTTTTTATTTTTTTTAATTAAAAGAATTAAATGACTGCATATTTAGGTTAACAAAGATTTTTAATTATATTAACAAATTTCAGTTATATCTGTTCATGTAACATTGGCAAATAAAACCAATATTCATGAAATGATTCATGAAAGTTTTTCTCAATTGTTGTTTGCACTTGCTCACTTATTATGACAAGAAGTAGTTTTAGCTTAAAAAAATATATAGAAAACATATTGTTTGAATAAAAAAAAAAAAAAAAAAAACACCCTAAATTAGGTCTTTAAAAAAACAATCTAAATTTTCTTAATTCAAAATGACGTCAAACTTTGTGACTCAAGACCTTTTGAAAAATGAGGTTTAATTCTAAAATAAGACAATCGGTTATGTTGTTGGCTTAATCCATTATGATGCATCAAGGGAAATCTACAGGAAGTATTTCTACCCTTAACCTTCAAACCTACCATTATCCTGTGAAGATTGTCCTATAAACTGGGATTTTATTTCCTCTGTTTTTATTTCCCTGATATTTTAATATATTTTGAAATTAGCTTATCAAATTGAACTTTTTTTTTTAACTTGTTCTACCTCCTCTTCGTCTTGCTCAACACATTTTGTCTCCAAAGCTTGAACTGACCACAAATGAAATGGCTTTTATAGTTTTTCTATTTTTATAAAGTACACGAGCCAGAAATACATTGAGTCCATGGTTCAATGAATGTGTTAAACATAGAGGTAGAATTCTTAGGTGTGAATAATCTAAAATGATGTCATGGGAGCATTTTCTGTGGTGACTCCTCTCTCCTCCTCCCTGTGGAAACATCCTCGAGAGTTTTCTTTTAAAAGTGTAAGCTGCTTTGTTCTACAATGTTAAGCAAAACAGGTCATTCAGCTTTTCATTCCCTATCAGCTGATGCCTTTTTTGCCATTGCGTGAAAAATGTACGTGTCCCTGGAAGGGTGTGGCATCCTGGTACATTTCATAGCTGCTTCAAAGAGGAAGAAAAGACGCTCCGAGTTCCTGATTACAAGAACAGAGACGATATCCTCAGGTAAGCCTGTAAACTTAGGTTTACTGATGTTAAACTTGTGTTGTTTGAGATTATGTTAAACTACAGCAGTTAGAAGATTAAGGCTTGTGTGGTCTTTTTTTTGGCTTGTAAAGCAGGAACAAATGGAGAAGTTGTTGGTAGCTGTTGAGTTCAAATAATCTAAACCAAATTAGTTTTTGAATGTTTTTTGTGTGGATTGAGACAGACTCAAACTTCTGCACCATAAAAATGAAATGGTTTTAGTTTTCATAACAGCCATTGGATCTTTTTGAAGAATAATTATGGTCGTCGCTCATCATTCAGGTCTAGCGAGAGGCGGTTTTTACATTTAGTCCAGCCTCTTTCAGAGCATTGAAACCTGTAGAAAATGTATGATCTTCTCTGATTTGAACAATCTGAATGCAGGTACATGTCAGGTAATCATTCTGTGAAATAAATCTAGATATTTTTAAATAGAAATAAGTTTTTGATTATGTATGCTTGTACAAAGTGAAGGTAGCATCCATTTCAACCATATAAAAGCAGTTTAAATAGCAAAATTCCTCTGCTTGTTCAAACCAGCTACTAAACAGCCTAAGGCTCTCCTAAATATGAACTGATATTAATTTCTTTTAAGGGGGGGTTGTTTTTTAGGTACGCTCCTCCACTGAATATGTGACATATAAATGAGAGATGTTGTAAGAACCTCTGACAAATGATTTAACTCATACATTTTCTGTTTCTCCAGGTTGTATTTTAACATTCTAAGACTATTGCTTATCACCTGATAAAGCAAAACAAAAAGATATGTGGCCAAATCAAGGTACACATACCAAGCCTTTTATCATATTTTAATATACTATCACCTTTGCAAACTAGCAGGTGCTTTAGTTTGTTTCTTTTCTGTGACAGGTCCTCCTCCACCTCATCCTCCTTATTCAATGGGTCCACAAAATCCTGCTTTCCCTCCTGGCTACACTGCCCCATATTCAACAACCCCTGGACCTAGTATCTACCCACAGGGTCCACCTCCTGCATACCAAGGAAACCCTGGTTATCCTGCATGCCAGTATACCTCAGGCCACTACCCAGCTCCCATGAACCCAGCCATGATTCCACATGGACCTCCAGGGGTGATGCCTCATGGGCCTCCTGCATATCCCATGTATCCTGCAGGACATCAATTGCATCCCAGAGGTGTCCCTCCAGGTCCATTATACTACTCCCCAAAAGGTTTCGGTCACAAGCCCTATAAAGGTTATAATCATCACCATCACCCTGATGGGTTTAACTCTGTGGGTGGAATATTATCAGGAGGAATGGCTGTAGGAATGGGCATATTAGGACACAAAGCAAATAAGAAAATGAGGAAAAAGATGAAGAAGGCTCACAAATATCACAAGCATGGCCACTACAAATGTGGCAAGGTGAGGCTGAGTTATGAACACTGATGTTAAATGTCATAAGAGCTTATAAAACTTGTCTTTATTAATCTGTACTTAAAAGCAATGATGTCTCATTCATGAGTCAAGTTTAGGTTGCTACACACCAGGACCCTCTAAACATACAGTAAATTTTTAGAAAAGGTCAACATTTGTTGTTTTTTACAAAGGTTCACGTCCTTTTGAAAAATTTCAAAGCAAAGTGATTAGATGTAACTTTTGCCTTATTGCTAGAAAAAAATCTTGCATTAATTAAAATGATTAACTGTCCACCAAGTGGGCTAAAATAATTTATCAACTGATGCATAATATTACCTGCTATTGATTTTGCTAGCTCTCAGATTTGTCCTCTTTCTAAATAGTAGGTAATGTCAGCAATATCTCATTAATTGTAGGTTTTGCTTTGTCATGTAAAAATGTCTTTTTTTTTTTTTTTGCACTTGTTAGAATATTAATATGCTCTTTTTTTCCTTTGCAGTCCTCCAGCAGCAGCAGCAGCAGCGATTCAGATTAAGGACCCCGGCATCTTCTGAAAACTTTTTTTTTCTGCCATGCATGTAAATCATTGAACAAAAAACAAAATAAGTCTGTTTAAACTATACTTGTAAATTATGTCATAACGTCACTTTAGATGACATCTTTAACATTAGTGTCATACAAAATATATGCACCTAAGTTATTTCAGTTCTTTTTTATTACGTATTATTTTATGGTCAAAGTTTTGCAGTTTGGGATTTGTTGTTGCTGGTTTGCTATTGTTTGTGGTCAGTCTAAATACAAACTCAGAAATTAAGGATAAAGTTGTTTTATTTTGTTTAAATATGTAAATAAGTACAATCGATTTGTTATTGCAGTTCTCGAAAACAAGTAGCAAAACACTGTTTTCACCTGTTGAAGTGTCCAGCTCATACCCACTAAGCTGCATTGCATTTTGTCACGTTACAATAAAAAAATTCAATTTATTATTTTTTTTTTTGTAAATAACTGTGATAAATCATCAAAGTACTGGATACATGTAGATTTTAATAAAAATTTGAACTAGAAAATTGTGGCAGCATGATTTACAGCCTTGTTACTTTGCTATGTAAAAACACAATTTAAACATGCATTCCTATATATTCAATGTACAATGGATACTTTTCATAATTGCTCATGTATTTCTATTTGTAACGATGTCATACCTTTTTTTTTTATTTTTTTATTTAACCTTTATTTAACCAGTAAAAAAATTCCATTGAGATTAAAAGCCTCTTTTTCAAGGGAGTCCTGGCAGCAAAGTTACATTAGAAACATAGATACATTAAAATAAATGACAGGTATATATTTAAAAAATAAACAAAAAACATATCAAGTAAAACAATTACAGATCATTGAGGCTGCTTCAATTTCTTTCCCTTTTAACTACTCAGTCAACTTCCAGTTGACACATTTCCAAACAATACATTTTATTTTCCTTCTTAAATACACAGCACAGGTGAGGACAGCATGCATAGTGCAGGTAGCAGAGGGGATTTTAGGATGCCCTCTTCTAGATCTCAACTTGATTAATGCTGCATGAGTCCTGAAAACATGTAGATGCATGGCCATTGAACCCAGGCAACCAGTGTATTGCATGCTTTCCCCCATTTTCACTCTGATTTTTCTTGTAAAGGTGTCTCTTCAAATTGTTCTCTAAGGATATTTAGTGTAATATATTGTTCTTCTGAGGGTGTTTTAATTTTTTAGGGTGTCCTTTAGGGATGCTTATTTTTTTCATATGCCTTTTTGATTTCTAAGTTTTAAGTGTATATTCTCGAAAAATTGGAACATTTCATCATTGTTTTATAATGACAATATTATATTGCTTATTGGCAGATAAAGCTGATTTTAATTTGATTTAGCTGCATAGAATTGTCATGTTTCATGTGGGCATGATGTGTTCAGGCTCATGAACCGTGTTAGTTTTCTTCCATACATAAGGGTTTTGCATGTCGATCAAAAAGGGAAGTATGCAAATAAAGGCTGTCCTATTAACATATTCTTTCATCTAAGCTGTGAATCTGTAAAACTCCTCCCAGCTATTACGGTTCTCAGGCCTACTTCTCTGATTGTTCTTTTCATTCCTTTTCATTATTCAGGTCTCTGTCAGATGTTCATTTCTTTGGAAATTGATTTATATGCTTTAAACTTCTGTAGGAGGTAATCTCTGATCTTTCTTGTTTATTTTTTTGTTTTTATGAAGCTGTTTGCTTATTGATTTTCATATAAACTTTTGCATTTTTGCTGAGCTTAAATTACGCACATGTAGTTTCTAGTTTTTATTTTTTGTAAAAAAAAAAACATAAGTTAGTATCAATATTTACTTCAAAATACATTCTAATTCTAATCACTGTATATCTTCTATTAGATAGCCTAAGCTTTGCAAAACGTGAAAAAGATGCATACTGCTTTGTTGCAGTATGCATCATGCCCACTAGTCGTCTTTGAATTTGAAATAACTAATCTTAACAAACTAATAAACCTTCCTTAAGGATTTCTTAATTTTAACTCATATTTAACTATACATTTTAAATTGATTTAGCTGAACATGTACTAATTACAACGGACAGAAAATACATAATGTACACTTAAAAAAAAAGTTTACATTAGTTATAAATGTAATTTTCACGTTTATTTTCAGTATAGTAACGTTATATGGTTAAAATGTTTTTCAGGGAGCATTTTAGTTCAGTCTCCAGGGTTTCAGCAGTGAGGGTTAGAGGAGGGTGAAGGGTGGGAGTTCAAAGGTTACTGTTTTGTTGTCTTTGTGTAAAGGAGTGGAGCTCGATCTCGCATCACTCTTCCCTCTTCCCCGAGTCCTTTCTAAACTCTCCCCCGGGTTTTTACCCTCCCGAACCTCTCCCCTTCTACCCTTAAAACCCCAACCCTCCCCCGGTCAGCCAGTAGCGCTCCGATAAGGTGAGTTTTCTCATATATTTCTTATTATATAACATATCTGTAGTAATCAGAAGTAGCGGAAACAAATCGAGCCCGTGCAGCGTGCTAATAGGCCGCGTGAGGACCATGAGCACGCAATCTGCTCTGGGAGTGCTAACGCTAGCTTAGCCTAGCTTATCCTGAATAACCACTACAGAGAGTCAGTTTTTATCACTTTTAGAATCTAACTCCCACTGTTTATCAAACACGCGTGCTTAAGAGTATTTATACATGTACATAAGCCACCCTTGTTATATTTATAATCTCTTAATAATGTTGACGATGCAAGCTAACAGGCTAAATATGCTAGCAAGCGCACGCCTGCTCCATTCATTTTCTTAGTACGGCTAACTGAAGGCTAAGAGACTTCAATTACTTTAATAATTTAAATCTCCATTTAAGTTCAATCTACAAAACAATGCGTAAAGGCATTAAACTTTAAGTTTAATTGAAATATATCTGTTGGGAATTGCGCACTCGTCTCCATAAGCTGGTGGGCAATAACATGGCAAACAATTTGTTAGTAAACTTATTTCAAAGCTATCGAACATTGTCTGCGTGTTAGCTACAGTACTTTACTTCTAAAGGATTTGTTTTGCTATATCAATTTACAACAAGCTGAAAACATGGATGAAATCCAGGTGCTTAGAAAGTATACAGCAAAATTGCGGGAAAAGCTTTAAAGTGCAGTCATTTTTTCGTAGTATCCATCTGTCTGCTACAGTTAGCCTTAACATCAACAATGTCCAAGACTATTAACATAATAGTGTGACGTTTGGAGATGTATGTTTGAAAATGTAGCCACTGATCAAAAACATCTGGATCACCGATATTTCATGATAAAATATTTACCTCTCTGCTGAATTCCTTTTCTTATCACTTACCTCTAGATTTGACCTTTTTTAAATGAAATAATGGGATTTAAAAAAAAGAACCAAAACCTGTATAGTGTGATTAATGTATACCTCTATCTATAAGGCCAACTAAGGCTTACATGTTCCTCTTTATTCCTGTGAATAATGTTTTGTGTTTAAACCCTTTTAGACCCGTGTCTGACCAAAGATCCGTGGTTCTGTTCAGCCCACGACTGTTGCAGTTATGGACTCCGGAATGATTGAAGGCGGACTCAATGTCACCCTCACCATCAGGCTGCTCATGCATGGCAAGGTGAGATCACCCAGGAGGTGCTCATGTGGTCTGATACAGTATGATGTATTATTTATGGAATTAAGGTTCCACAGCAGTAGTTCTCATTCTTGGACCTCAATTACCCTGACCTGCATGTTTTAGTCGTTTCTCTGTTGCAGCTCACCTGATTTAAGTGATTACATAGACTCCTCGGCAGTCATTAGGTGCTGCAGATGGCTGATTCATTTAACTCTGGTGTGTGGAAGCAAGGAGACGCCCAAAACATGCAGGGTTGTGGTACTTGAGGAGCAGGTTTGAGAACAAATGTTCTACGAAAGTAGCTAATGATGGGATCCTTTTAATCTTTTAAAAGGATATTTAGATAAGGAGTTTAATCTTTTCGTTATGTATCAGAAATCGGTTAGACATCACTTGCGTTTTCAAAGCCCTTTTTTGGTGTTTTTTGGAGTTATTTTGATAAAGGAATTCTCTTTAGTCCCAATTTATTGGATCCTGTAATATTTGTTTTTTATGGATCATCTTTACTCAGTGTAATTTTGAGTTAAATTAAATAATTACCTGGTCATTTTAAAATTCCCTTCATCAACCCTAACTGCTGATCAAAGGATAAAAACAGAAAAATTTAGTTTATATTTCATTTTAAATTTCAAAACTTCCCACTTTTTTTGGTTTATAAACACATCAATATTATTCCTGCGTATCAGTGTCATGCACTTTGATGCTTTTTTTATGGGGTTTACTAAAAGTCAGATAGATGGGCTGGAGTCAGGAAGATTCTAAGGGCTCCTGACTCAGGGAGGGCTCAAAAGAAGAAGAAAAGATTTGCCTTCCTATATTTTTCAAATGTAAAAGGATAATCCAGCAGTAAAATAAATTATCTTAATGTCCTCCCTCATTTTTTAGCAGTAAACAGTGAAACATAAAATGAATATATTGACACCCCCCTCTTGTGGAAATTGCAATACATTTTTGGTCCTCGCATCCTGGCGCCATTGTATCAGGTCTCCCCATCTGTCAGTGGCAGTTCGCTTGTACCGGGGCTTAAATGCAATGCGCTCGTCATTTGACGTAGTGACAACGAAAGAAAAATTTGAATATTAACAAGAAAATGTGTTGATAAGCAACAGTGTGGTAAAATGTCCGGAAGAGAAAGGAAGGAGAAAGAGGAGAGAGGGAGAAGGCGTCCATGCATTAATCTGTGCATGTGTACAGGCTTTTCCTTTGTAGAAATATTACAAAAATTACATTGACAAGGGTTGAGGGTCCAATATCAATGTCTTTCTTGGGGGCCCCAAATTCCTGGCATCCCCCCTGATACCAGTCAAAATAAGAAGTTGGCAAAATCCAGTTATCTGCTACTCAGTGCATCTTTAATCAAAATATACCTTGTGCTGTCATTAAAGGATGCTGGTTAAAGGTACATCAGTTAGTCTTAGGAATACTCGTGTTTTACCTATGGATTATTTGTACTTGTACTGGCTATTCCATTTTTTTTTCTTTTTGTCACCATCCCAATGCTTACAAAAAACTCACAGCCTGAGGCATTGCCTGGCATTTGTCCCCAGGCCATCTGGCTCTTTTGACGACAGCATAGTCACACACACTCCATGTTGAGAATTTTGCTGCAGCCTGTTATGGTGGATTTTAAAGCTGAGGAGCAAAAAGGATTCTGCACTTTGTAAACCCTTTTTTAATATTTAAACTGTAGATGTATCAAACTGCTGGGTTGTTGCAGAATGTAACCCCTATCAGGTTGTGCCAATCCATATTTTTTTTTATTACATTATAAAATGTGCAAACTTGCAAACAGCAACATGTATTTAAACCCCACTCTGTTTCTCTAAAGCTTAAAATCCTTCAAACTTTGGGTGGTTATATCACTTACTCAGAAGTATTGGTTAGTATTGGTTCATTACATGTTAACTCTTAAATTGTGAAATTTAAGCTTTAGAGGTTAATTTAAATTCCAGATCTTTTGACACATACCTGTATTCTCTGTCTCAATGTCTTTTTTTGTTCTTAATTCCAGGAGGTTGGAAGTATAATTGGAAAGGTAACATTTTCTATTCTTTTAATTTAATTTTTATTTTCTTTCATAAAATATTGAACATGTTTTTGACTTTCTTCAAACAGAAAGGTGAATCTGTGAAGAAGATGAGAGAAGAGGTGAGGTTTTTGAAACTTCTTTAGTTGTGTGAAGCTACAACAGGTCAGGTTACCGACAGTGGCTTTGAACACTGAGTTAAATTAGTTTATTTTCTGTTTATAGAGTGGGGCTCGAATCAACATCTCTGAAGGCAACTGTCCTGAACGGATCATCACCTTGGCAGGTCCGACGACGGCCATCTTTAAAGCTTTCTCTATGATCATAGAGAAATTGGAAGAGGTAGGCCTTGATTCTAACAGGTAAACAGGTACCAACAGATTTCAAGTTGGGTTAATTCATATATTTTTTTTTATATTTTGTGTTAGGATATCAGCAGCTCAATGACAAACAGTACAGCTACCAGCAAGCCTCCAGTCACCCTCCGCATTGTAGTGCCTGCCAGCCAATGTGGCTCACTCATAGGAAAAGGTGGCTGCAAGATCAAGGAAATCCGAGAGGTATGTCCTAAAACCACAGTAACCAGCATTCTGTTTACTTTTACCTGTTATATTTATTTTATTTTTTTTTAAGTACTAGACATTATTTATTGGTAATTTTGCTCCTCTTGTGCATTTAAGTCAACCGGCGCTCAGGTACAAGTGGCAGGAGACATGCTTCCCAACTCCACAGAGCGTGCCATCACCATTGCTGGAACCCCACAGTCAATAATTGAGTGTGTTAAGCAGATCTGTGTGGTCATGCTTGAGGTGAGTGGATTATAATAAAGGAGTAGAAGTTGCTGTCTCTGCTTGGATGACATTCTTAGTATGACATTAAAAGAAATGTCTCACTATTTCTGCTTAAATCTAAAACGGTAACAAAATAATTGCTCTGCTACAAAAGTAATGTTTCTTAACAACTGTAATAATCTGATAAACATTTTATACATTGACCTAGATGTTTAGAATCAAAATCTGCAAAATTTATTAGAGTTCTCAGTGCATGTTGTAGATATTGTACTAAAAATCTCTCTTTCCCCTTTACAGTCTCCCCCTAAGGGGGTCACCATCCCATACCGACCCAAGCCTTCCGGATCCCCCGTCATCTTTGCTGGCGGACAGGTATACAAGACTTTTCTGATGGTCGCAGGGTTTATTATTGGAAGGCCTTATTTTCCTTTCATATCCGCTACAGAAAGCAATTGAAGAGGGTGATTATTTATTCATGAGTTTTCATTAAAACGGAGTGCACTACTACTAAAAATACAGGTTTAACTTTGGATTGTGACGATAGAGGAGCTCATCTGATAATCTGAAAGAGATCTTTCAGTTTGTTTTTACCTGGAGAAAAAAGCAGTGATTCACTAAAAACTGAGTAAAAGTAAAGCTTTACAGTCAGGCTTTTCATTGATGTTTTTTCCTTAAAAAAAAAAAAAATCTTTTTGCCTTTTTTTTTTATTTTCTCTACGGTAGTTTCAATTTAGAGCATTTTTTGCTCATCTTTCTTTCATCTCGGCCTTTAAACACTCTCTGGTGCTCGATCTCTTAACATTACGAAGACTAAACTTACTAAATACTGTGTGGTATTCTTTATATCCCAGTTGGATTTTTCCTCTAATTCTCATTTAATGTCATAAAAAACCTCTTTGCTGTCAAAAATGTGGAGACTTTGGACATGAAGTGTATGTTGATATGAATGGATTATCAACAGGTTTTAAATGTGTAAGAGTCACTTGGTTGTCATCTATGGTGACGTACCTAGAGAAGTAAAATAACCATCAAAGCCGGATGTGAGGCCTATGAAAGCTTTGTTTCCATATGTTTCAGGCCTATGCTGTACAAGGACAGCACGCGATCCCACAGCCAGATGTAAGTGCAGTAGGATTTTTTTTTTCTTTGATCCACCCACCACTTCAACTCCCACTTATTATTGCAGCTGTCCTCTCCCAAAACAAGAAATCACCCACCTACTCATGCAGTGTTTTATCACATGTTATTACTTTGTCATTTTAATGTCTACCATTTGGTGCATACTTGTAATCTTTTTCAGTATATGCTTTGTTTTTGCACTGGGACTCAAATTTGATTGACATTTGTCTGTTTGTCCAGACTCTCCACTGTTCCATGAATAATAATCTGTCCCTGCTGCTTACTCCTCCATCTTCTCCTTCCTTGTGGAGTAATGTCTCGTTCACTGCTCTGTTCTTAACAACCCTACTGTTCTCTTTTCTGTTTGTTACTCTGTCTACTGGCCACTTTTTGCTTCATACAATCAATGTTTTTTGTTTTTTTTAAAGAAAAGTTATGATAGGATCTTTGAATATGTTTTATGATGAGTAGTCTTTTTACAGATCAGGAATATTTAACAAATGCTTCTTTTCTAACAGTTGAAAAGCTGTTGGCTTGAATTTTTTTATCACAATCTAAGAGTTATTGATTATTAAACTTGTGATGTGCCTTTAGATGTTGCATAAAAATTTATTCTCAGCTCTTGGGAAGTTAAATTGAAGCAGTTGAGGGTCATGCTGGGGTATTGTTTTGGTCAGGAAATCCCCTCTACAGAGCGCTCCGGACTTTCGTATTGCAGCTTTGTTCTGAGCTTGAAGCTGGCAGGAAAATTTTACCAACAGTTGAAGCTTTGGCTTGAGAGGAGATCATAATAGGTTTCCCACATAGACGAACCAGAAGCTAAACGTATGCTCTTCACAGAGAGATCAGTGATCTGTAGTTTATCTTAGTCCCATGTGCACTGAGTTTTTCTTTGTTTGCGCTTCTTTGTGTTGCTGTCTTACTGATTGTGATTTTTATGTGCTTTGTTTTTTTCCCTTCTTCCCGTGTTTTCCCATTTCCTCTGTTTCTTCTCTCCCCGCCTCCTCCTCTCACTCTCACAGTCTTCCTCTGCTGCTATTTCTCCACAGCTCACCAAGCTTCACCAGTTGGCTATGCAGCAGAGTCCTTTCCCTATTGCACCAGGCAACCAGGGATACACTGGTATGCAGCACAGTAAAGGCCCGTGGGCTTTCACGCCAACATTCCAGCTGACCCGCCTCGAATGTGTCGCATTGCCACACCACACTGACACACTCACTGTTACTGAAGTATAGAGGGTTGTAGATTTATAGAATAATGGATTGTATTGCATAAAAAGATTAGATTTAATTTATATTAGAAAGGATTATGCAGCATTTTGATAAAAAAAAAAATACTAATTCCTCCTTTGAGTTTGCGTTTTCAGAAAGATTTAAAGTAGAGAGTTGTATAATAAAACTTATATTTTCTTAATATAGAAATCTATTTTGCTGATTACTACAGCCACTGAATGGCAATCATACTTCTTGGTTAGCTTTCTAATAGGAAGGTGATAAAAACTTTTACTCATTGAAAAACAAATGGAATCTACTTCAGTCACTTACCAGAGTATACAATCTCAATCTTGGTTGGCTTATATTTAACTTACCAACGATGTTTAATCTACGTTTCTAAAAGGAGTCTTTAAAATTTTTGTTTTTATGATCAATGTAGGTTTTACATTACGTCCTCAATTAAAGTATTTAAATCACTGAAACTTGCATAACTTCTGATGTTAACAGGGCTAGATTAACAAAATTCAAATTTACATTGCTCAAAAAAATAAAGGGAACACGTAAACACAAACACGAAACACGTAACAAACACGTGAGGTGGACACGTAAACACAATATAACTTCAATTAAATCAAACTTCTGTGAAATTCCCCTAAAAAAGGTAAAAAAAAACAACAAACAACTGGACTTTGTTTTCCAAGTTTGAAGACGTCTAGCTTCCCATCTGGGAAGATTTTTCTATTTAAAACGAGTTAGCGTTCTGTAAAATCAAACTGTCCACTTAGGAATTATGACGATCAATTTCAATGATTGACAGTTTTACATGCTGTAGTGCAAATGAAATAGACAACAGATTGAAATTGTTGTTAATTGGACCCTCGGTAAAGGAGTGGTTCTGCAAGTGGGGACCACACACAACATGTCTTGGTACCTATGCTTTTCTAGCTGATGTTTGTGTCACTTTTGAATCCTTTTGGTGCTTTTAGACTTGTGGTAGTGTAAGATTGACTACAACCCACACAAGTAGCTCAGGTAGTGCAGCTTATTCAGGATAGCACATCTATGTGAGCTGTAGCAAGAAGGTTTGCTGTGTGTCAGTGTGCAGAGGCTGGAGGCGCTACCAGGAGACAGACCAGCACACAGGGAGATGTGAGGAAGGTCGTAGGAGGGCAACAACCCAGCAGTAGCCCTGCCACCTCTGCCTTTGTGCATGGAGGAACAGGAGGAGCACTGCCAGAACCCTGCAAAAATGACATCCAACAGGCCACAAAAATGCGTGTGTCTTCACAAAGGCCCAACGTCATTTCCCAGAAAACACCTGGGTTAGCAAATTCGCCACTGGCGCCCCGTGCTCTTCACAGATGAAAGCAGACTAAAACTAAGTAAATGTCACAGATGTGACAGTCTGGAGACATTTTGGAAATCAATCTGCTGCCTGCAACATTCTTTAGCAATTGAGCACATCTGGGACATCATGTCTCGATCCATCCATCAACATCTCGTATCACCACTGACTGTGCAGGAGTTGGTGGATGCTTTAGTCAAGGTCTGGGAGGAGATCCCTCAATAGACTGTCTGCTACCTTATCAGGAACATACCCAGGGATTGTAGGGAGATCATACAGGCACAATGACGCACAATACTGAGCCTCATTATGACCCGTTTTAAAGACATTACATCAAAGTTGGATCAGTCTGTAGTGTATTCCTCCACTTGAATTTTGAGTGCGACTCCAAATCCAGGCCTGTATTGGTTAATAAAATAGATTTCTGTTGCTGATTTTTGTTTAAATTTGTTATTCAACTCAGCACAGAACAAAGTATTCATTGATGATATTTCATTCAATCAGATCAACTTGTGTTATTTGAGTGTTCCTTTTATTGTTTTGAGCAACGTAGGTTAGTTGTGTTTAAAACAGTTATTCAGAAAATCAAGTTGTTTGCTAATTAATTATTTGTATAATGTGATTTATGATTATATTAAAACCTATTTTAAAGTCTAATGTTTGTCTAGTGAATAGCTGCAATAGCCTATCGATCTATACTTCCATAGAATACTTACATTGCCAAAGATCAGCTAATGAATTTAAGCAAACTTTCATCCATTTTCATATTAAAAAAGAAAAGTAAAGAGAGCAAATTATCTGACGAATTACTTTTAGTAAAGTTTTACTTGTTGGTTTCCACCCTTGCCTGAGAGCAATGTGATGTGAAGCTGGGTTTGGTTCTTTCACATTATTTTACAATCCGCATTGGGACCCTAGTAGACTCCACTCCATTTACGGTTTAAAGGACAAACAACAGAAATGCTTTGTTGAGGTTAAACCAGCTTTTAAAATAAAATATCAAATTGAAAGGGGTGCTTTTTTAGTTAGAAAATCATTTTGAACTGGATGTGAAGATGAGTAGCTTTTAATTAACTAACTGGTCTTAGAAATTAGGATGTGTTTGCTTGTTTCAATCACTTATGTATTTTTCTTGTCAGGGATAGATGCTTCTGCTCAGACTAGTTCCCATGAGATGACCATTCCAAATGATGTAAGTCTGACCTTTATTTACTTTTATCTAAATTATTTTGTTAAACATGACATTGGCCTAGCATCAAACAGAGGCCCTTAGTTTTCATCAGAGTGATTTTAATGAAATTCCGCTATTAGTTTGCACCCAAAGGAGGACCAAATGAAAAGTATTGGTTGCTGTTCGGTGCAGGTGAATAAATCTTGGCACCCTAGTTCTCTGCAAAGGTGCCTGTCAGTTTTCCTATTTTATTAACATGGTAAATTTCTGTACATGTGCCCATATAATAGAAAAATCTTCAGCATATCTAATAAAATGACTGGTGTTGTATTGGACTGACATTAAGTTTAAAATGTAATAAGGTCAAGATACATACATTATCTGTATACCAAAGGGCGGATTACACTTCTGCAAGCGCACACATCAAATGTCGCTTGCTTCTGGTCGTGAACCAGTTTTGCTGGTATGCTTCTGCAACGTTGGTCTGGAATTTCTAGGGACGCACAGCAGTTTCCCGCCAAAGCGCAAGGGGGAGCCTATTCAAGAACTCGCGAGAACTTCTTCAACGGCGCTGGCGGGAGTGTTTATTTTCCAAAACAATATCTCTCAGGCATCATACAAGTGGTTGTACTTCAGAACCTCCTTAATCAACCTTTCGTCGTAAAGGTAAAATTCCAGCTCGTTCGGTCATGTGACCCACTAGGATGCGGTGACGTCAGCTTAGTCAGGAAGCAGGAAGTAGTCATTTTACATAGCGAGTCAGAATTTATTCACCTTTGTGAGTTTTTATCCTTTAATGAGGACGAATACGAAGTAATCAGAGTCTAAGTGTTTTTTTTAATGCTCGCTCGTTTAATCGCCGCCACTTAATTTTCTTTGACCTTTGGCAGAGCCGGTGGAAGTTCATTATCTTTCAGAACATTTTCCAAATGCTGCTGTGTTATAATTAGTTTAGACCAGAGTCTAACCTTTTGTTTGAAGAGGGGATCACAGGATTCAGATTGGTTCTATGGTGGCTGGTTCGGTTCGGTTGGCATCATGCTGCTGTGGCCAGGCGTGAAGGCTGGCGGTTAGTGTTGAAGCCCTGTGTGCTGTGCTGGTGGTTCTGGATAGCAGACTGTGCTCCGCTGCTGAGCCTGGACGGGGAAAGCGGTCCCTCGGTAATCTGATCGCAGCGAGTGTTCCAAGCACCAGGTCCATTTCTGGTGTCCGGGTGGGAAACATTGCCCTTCGGATGTGGTTTTCGTTGTTTTGTGAAATAAAATATTCCATAAAAAAAAATAAACAATGCTTTGAATCAGCTTTATTGCCATCAGGCACTTTATTAAAACTACAACAGAGACAACAAGCCTTTTATATTTTGGTATATTGAATCTAAATGATGCTGTGAGAGCACGATTGATGATAAAAAAAATCTAGCGTGATGTGATCCGTACATAGTTTGCTGTATCAGCTTGGACGCCAAAGATTTCCCGATTGATTTTTGTCTAAACTATTTATTTTCCGGATCCAAATTTGATGTGAACCCGGGTCCTTCGGAAAATTAACTATTCTTTTTCTTGATCCAAAGCCATTCCTTTAGTTGGTAGCAGTACAATAGACCATTGTAATGACATTTTAACGATCCTTTCAGAGTGCTAAACAATGCGTGAAGTAGTGTTTCTACTCCACACTTTAAGTGGCAGTAGTGTTCTTCGACACACATGGATGTCTCCAGTAAAGCACATTTAAAGTTTAGCTAAAAACTGTAACTGACAATTTTAGCATTATCATAATATCAATAAGAGCTTTTACATGTACTGTAACACAACTGAATACATGTTGACTGGCCTTTGATTGTTTCAATACTTTACATACTTTATTAAAAAGAAATTCTATTATTATGAGAAATATTCTGAAGATAAAGAATGTATGTGACTCTGAAAGTGAATAAAATACTGGAGAATTTTGTCCCTGATAATGTATAATTTATTTACATCAAGCTGTCCTGTAACTTCTGTTGGAGTGCACTCTAGATATCTAGGTTCTAACTCTTGTTCCTAAATTAGTGTTGAAAAATGTTGAGAATAGTTTAAGTTAAACCTTGTTGTACTTTTGTCTTGTTTCCCTTTGTTCACCAGCTGATCGGATGCATCATTGGTCGCCAGGGAGCCAAGATCAATGAGATCAGGCAAATGTCTGGCGCCCAGATCAAGATTGCAAATCCAGTGGACGGATCCACTGACCGGCAGGTTACCATCACCGGCTCGCCCGCCAGCATCAGTCTGGCAGAGTACCTCATCAATGCAAGGTGAGATACTCCAAACAAACTGTGTCTGCCCTATAGTGCTGGGAAACATGTGTTAAACTGTCATTCATTGCAGATAATGAATTGAACATGTAAAAAAGAGGTGCAGATTGTGCTTTGTGTTTGCAGTCATGCTGTCGTGCTGGATCAAACTTATCTCAGTTGTTCAAGATCAACATTTTGTGTATCTTGTGATATACAAATGGAAACCCTGCATCCATGCGAATCAATCAGTAGCTTCTTTGTTTTCATGGAGTTAGGCTGACGGGATTATCTTTACCTTGGTGTGTTTTCATCTCAGTTATTCTTCCTCACCTTTTACTCCCATGTTGATCCATCACTGCAGACATGATAAGTCATTCTACTCAGTTTAACTCATTGTTTTCTAAGACGTGTGGTATTTTGGTCGCATCCCTGAGTGATTTTTATCCTCCACACCCGACCCATCCCCCCCTCCTCCTCCCTGAACCTCCCCCTCACCCATTGCTCACCAGCCTGCCCTGTGACCCATCCCGACTGTGTTGTCCCTCTCTCCTTGTCTCTCTTTCTACAGTGTAGAGTCCTCTAAACCTCCTCCCTCCTCCTCCTCCTCCTTGAACCCTGAACAGACCAGCTTGTGCCCTCCTTCCACTTCTACTACTACTACTACTACCACTACTACTACCACCAACACCTCCTCTGCTGCTACCTCCTCCTTCTCCTCTTCCTCCTCCTCTTCTTCCTCATCCTCCTGTGTGGCGCCCCCTACAGCCTCCATCCCTCTGTCCTTGTTGGCTCCAGGGCCACCTCCCTCCTCTTCCTCCTCTTCCTCCTCCTCTTCCACCGACTCCCTGCTCCCCAGCTCACCTGCCTGTGTGTCGAGTCTCCTCAGTCTCAAGCCCCTGCCTCTCCTGGCCCTCCATGTTGTCAGTGGGGCCAGTAACGCCCCACACCCTATCCCCACTGAGCCCAAAGTGGCCCCTGAGCTGGGCTCCAAGTCCAAAAGGCGAAGGCTCTCCCCTTACTAATGAAGGAAACATAAGTCATGTTCTCCTGAAGTGCTGACAGTGCTCTTTGTTGTCTGTACCTGCACCTGCTCTTGTATCTGGCTGTGCCACGCCTCGCTTACAGCACAAAGCAGCCCCTTATTACAAAGCCAGAGAGGTGGTTAACACCATATTTATAAAATATCTGTAGCTTGACTCTTCCTGTCTCTTTAAAGCGTGACATGTCGAGTGCTTTATATTTTTAAAGGACTTTGAATTTAGCATGGACAGGGAACAATTTAACCGTATCACTCTCTCTCCCTGTGTGTAAGCTCTGCTCAGGTAGCGGCTCCTTTAAGATGTCATGCTCTACTCGTGGGATTAGTTTTCTCCTAGTTATTTTAAGGTCATTCTTGTTAGTTTATGTAAATTGTCTTATTGTGATTTGTTTGCTAATGTTAGAAAAAAATAGTCATTTTAAATCGAATGAAATCTTCCCTCAGGTATCAAAGCCAGTTTTACATGCTTTGCGTTTGGTTAAAGTGAAAAATCTAAAAGATATTCATCTGCTTCATCTTAGCTATTAGGAACTGATTGATAATTAGACACCAGATCTATGTAGGTAATTCCTCTCATCTCAAGAAGGGCAGGGATGAAAATGAATTTCCTGCCTCTGTTTGTGGTACTATGAAGCTTTGGTGTTTAGCTCATAAGCATATCTTAAAAACTAAAAATGGAAGCAGAACAATACATATAGAGAAGATCCCTGTTAAGCAGTGTCCTATGTACAGCAGATGTTTGTCATCTCTAACCTGAAAACCAGCTTCCTGCTTAAATGGTAATTGCAATCTGAATCAGTGGAATCTGGATAACTATGAGGCTAACAAAACTGTTATTGACTTTTTAAAAAACATTTAGAAAGAAAATATGGAAATCCAAATAGTTTAGCTTAATGAATGCTCCTGTTTTGCAGTTCCTCCTAAGCCTATAGAGCTTTATTTTACCAGTAACCATGAATAATCTGAATACCTTTATGCTGCCATTCCACACAGACCATGAATGTTAACCCCTTATAACCTGCCTTTTTATAGCTTGTGCACAAACATATTGCAAAACAAAATTGCCATTGGCCAGTAAAATATTATAAATCCCATATACTTGTGTCTAATTTGAAAGCTAATTTGAAAGACCTTCTAGTTTCTGGAGACATGTGTACCCAGTAGGTTTTACACAACCAGAGCTGGGTGCCTTCAAACATGTCCAAAAAAACTGTTTTTTTTTCCAATTGAATATAAAAAAAGTGTATTTTTTTTATGTTATATCCTTTGTATAATTCATAATTGACCTCTCTGGTTTACTACACTTGCTCTTCATGTTGTGGCTAACAACTGTGTAAAATTTCAGATCTCTAGTCGTAAGCATTGTGAAACTAGGACCCTTTTTTTCTAAAATGTCCATTCAGTACAATTGTGCCAAATTTGAAGCAAATTTTTATTATTTGAATTTTATGACTAATTTGAACATAAAAAAAAAAAATCTGTTTAGATTTACACAAGTTTTCCTTCAAGCACTTAAAAAAATATAAACATATATTTCCAGTTTTGAAAGTCCACTCCTTGTGTAACTGCTTGGTTCTCCTCTCACTCTTTACTTAGGTAAATAAATCCTTTATTTTCAGCCCGCCCCTACTTCTCCCATATAAAGCTTATCTTATTGGCTAGCAGAATATGTCAAAGGTCCATCTGTCACAATATTGTGGAGGACCAGCTGAACAAACCACATGATGCATGGCATGAGCATTTTGTGACAACCTAAGATTCGGTTATCAAAATGGTATAGATGAAGATAAACTGTGAGATTTGGCTTCAGTCACATGACTATATAGTCAAGAACTCAGTACTGCTCATAAGAATCTGCTTAGACCCCATTAGGACAGTAGAAATCGGTACAGGATATGCTGAATCTATTTAAGATTCAGATAGGATTGCATTTTGGTGCTACACAATTCACGTTTTCCATCAAGACGTAATAAAAAGGCCCTGACCCCCCTGGTATTGGGTTAATCCATGGCTAATACCGGTTGGAATATGGTCCTTACAACGAACTGATGCAGAAACTGAGTGTGAAAGAGGAGAGGGGACAAATATGTGAAAAATGCTAGCTTAGGTCAATGGATTCAACAAGTACTGCAAAAACTGTCTAAGAATAAACTATGGGGGAAACAGGCTTTTAGCTAGGAATATTTCATAGGGTGTACACCTTGGTGCATCACATCTGTTTGGCTGCTGGAAGTAGATGTTAGTATTTTTCAGGTATTTGGTACGAACTTCAGGCACCAGAATGATAAAAGCGAACATATTTTGCCGGCATGTTTTGATATTTTAAATTAATTTAGGCGTTGAACTGGTCCATTGGAGTGCTCACAGCGATCTGCATCAGCAGCGCTGTCTGTCTCCCTGCCAGCTCGCAAATCAGCTTCTCTGATAGGTTGATGTGAGGCTTTGAGAAGCAAAAATTACATTTGTTCAACTACAGCATCTGTTGCTTTTGAAATTTTGAATATTTGAGAGAAGTTTTCAGGGGAAATTGGGGCGCACCAAAGCTGCACATCCCAAAACAGGGTGTAGATTTGTATTTTTTTTTTGTAAAGGGTGTACAATGTACGCCCGCAGGCATTGCTAGCTATAAGCCTAGTGGGAAAGGGTTCTTGGTTTGTGTGGAACAATAGCATTGTTAAGTTTGACATTATTTAACAACTTTGCTAGCTCATTCATGGTATGCATTCAGCTGCTGACAGAGATGTTTTATTTATTTATATTCCAACCCCGAAAGCTGGACATGTAATGGTTTTCTGTAAGAGCACAACTTTTCCTGGTGTATAAAGCCAGATGACCTCCTTCCAGAGGTTTTTATGCTAATGATGTAATAATGTGGAGTAAATATTGATGTTTTCTCTGTTCTGTCTTATTGCATGCCTTCCTCTCTCTCTCTCTCTCTCTCTCTCCTTCTCTCTCTCTCTCTCTTCTCCCCTACTCTCTTGGTGTGTATCTGTTTTCTCCAGGCTTTCTTCTGAGGCCACAGGACTGGCAGCCAACTGATAAGACACAGCATCTGCACTAAATCACACTTTTATATCATCGGCTACCGTAAAATTCAGGCAATGCAACTATACAACTTCAGAGTTTATATAATGTATATCCTCTTTTCTCATTTGAATCATGTCATCCGATTTGATCTGCTGAGTTCCTTATTTATTTTCTTTGTTTCGGTTTGGTTTTAGTAAAAAAAAGAAGCAGGAAAATTAGGTTTTTAATTCTCATTTTTGAGTCAAGTTACAGATTTTAATGTTATTAGACTTATTTTCTCTCTTCCTCTTCATTTTTGTTGCCATGACAGATGAGTTTGAAAACTCTGATTTAGGGCAGATTTAGTTAGTACTGTGCAGTCATTGATTATTTTTTTTTTCCTTTTAAAGAGGGGAAAAAATAAAACGTATCTAAAGTAAGAATAGAGTGACTGTTTTATACTGTCTATATACATTATTTGTTTCTTCTTTTTATTCCTGATTGTTGGGTTTTTCATGTACTTACTTGCTTTAAGAATACACAGCATCCTCACCCTGTGTCACCTTCTTCAACCGAAGTGCACCCAAAGTGCTTGTTACACTTAATATCACCCGATAAAAAAACGTAGGTGTAGCTGTACCGTCATAGAAAATATTTGGGTATGAAGACGGCTGTTCTAACACTCAGATTAATTTATTCAGATGTGTATTACAAAGCATGTCATGTTTTCTCTCCTCCTCATGTCATTCCGTTGTATTTTTTTTTTTTTTTACCCTTCTCCCTCTCTTCTGGTCCTCGGAATATTTGTTGATTATTTTACTGGTTTGGGAGGTTTTTTTGGGGGAGGGGTGTGTATTGGGCTTGGCTCAAGGGTTCAGGATCAGAGGGTTGTCCTCACTTTTTTTCTTTTGTATAAATTGATATATACTGAAAAAGAAAAAAAGTTGGAATATTTGTTTTAAATGGAAGAATTATTTTTTTTAACTACCAAAGTGGAAATAACTTCTAGACACTGATTTTTTTCTTTCTTGGGTCTAATAAATGTATGAGGCTGAGGAGTGAACCCAAATAAAGTCGACAAAGAAAAGGGTTGTGAGTTAACACTACAAATTCCTGCTCTTTGCTTTGCTCAACTCAGAACCTATTCTATATAGATATTTTTTTTTTTTTTGCAGGACAGAAAAAAATATTGTGCACGTTCTTTGAGACTGTAGACCTGGGTGCCACGTTGTTTAAAAAAAATGCAAAAATAAAGATGTGAAATGCTCAAACAAAAAGCCTCCTCTTTTCATCTTCAAACATTCAAAAACACAGTTTGAAATTTTACAAGTTGGATTTTATTTTCAAATGGTTTCTTAAATATATTTATTGTACAGTTACAATAATGCAGTAGAAAATGTTTCAGTTCGACCCCCTGTTATATTGGTTGAGGACACTAGAGGGCAGTAGTCTGGCTCATTGGCAACATTTCATCCTTACCAAGGATTTTTAACTTTATTTTTAGGGGGATGAATGGATTACAAAAGCCCTACAAATGTAAATAGAAACAAAAAACCTGACAGAAAAAAAGCTGCATATTTTAGCTTATTAGGTGTTCTAATTTGTATTGATATCTGGAACGGCTCTAAGCTGAAGTGCAAGGTAAAAAAAAGACAAGAATATCAGCACCACTTTTATGACCACTTCATTCTTGGCTATAAAATATATTGATGAGAGGTCAAATTTTGGCCTTGCATTGCATTCTTGGTGCAAGCGTTGCAACAATATGTAAAGCTTTGTGTCCTTGGTAAATGCTGAATTTCAAGATGCATGGACTCAGCAGTCCATGCTAATTTCATGACTGCAAAAAAAAAAAATCAATAAAAATAACAATCATTGCATTAAGAAATCAGCAGAAATATTCAACCATTTTTTCACATTTCTGTTTGTGAGCAAAACATTCAGTAACAGTTCTAAACATCTTATTAATGGATCAAAACTGCTTTTTTTATGATTCATTTGTAAAAGAATCGTAATACAGGTGCATCTAAATAAATTAGAATATCACAAAATGCTTTCTTATTCATTTAACTCAAAAAGTCAAACTTATTACACGCAGTAATATAGGTTTTTTTTTTATTAGTTGCTTAGTGTTCATAAAAGGCTCAATGAAAAACTTCCCTAAATTGAAAGATTTTTTTGTAAACAAATGATCTCACTAACACTCTTCATTAGAAACAGCAAACTGTATCCAAAAAGTATTAATGGAAACATGTGCTTAATAGATATACAAGAAAACGGAACGGTGTATGGAGCTGCCCTCACTGCCAAACTATGTCCCTACTTGAATAAAGTCCTCCTTATCGTGATTGACTGGCCAGCAAAATTGTTGAGAGGAAAAAGTGACACCAAGCCTAATAAATAGATTAGCTGAAGACTTCTTTTAAAGGAACTTGGGCTTCTGTTTTACCTCAGCAGAGCCACTTCCTAATCGCCCTAAAATCTAATTAGATTGGAGATAACATTAATTCAAAGGGAGTCCTAGACAAATATATGGCCTATTTTAAAATGTTATTTAATTAACCTTTCCAAACACCTGAGTTTTGGGTTAGAATCATTAAAAAAAATATATACGGGTCTGTGTGTAATAAATCAAAGACATAAGTTTCACTTTTTGAGTTACTAAAATGTATAACCTTTCAGATGTTTTCCAAGTTATTGAGATACACCACTACATGTAGACTTTTTTTCTATCAACATGTTCTTCATACCAGGGTTGGCTTTATTAGTAACGGAAATTATATTCACTACACTGAAATATCCAACATCTTAAATATGCATACTTTTTAAAATGACAAGCATGCTTTTTGAATTACAAACCTTCAAATTCTCCCCCAAAAAATGACATTATTTCTGCAAAATACTTCAATACTGCATAACTATTTCTTTTGATCAGACATAAACAGCAGGTAAAGTTACATTCTACCAGTAAAAGCTTTATGAGGTCTTTATATAATAGCGCCCCCTGCTGAGAAACTTCAGCACCTTCAATTATACAATCTCTATAAAAAAATTTCATTTTACATCTTATATTAACAGTGACAATGGAAACAATTTGATCAAAAACGACGGTAATAAATGATAACAAATAACGTAAAATGTAAACATTTTTTCATTCAGTTCACAGTAAAATAAATAAGTGCATAATGTTTAAAAGAAATAGATAATGACAGTAGAGTTTGAGATATAAGTGTAGTTCACACTTATAAAGAATCTTCAATAACATTTTCACTGGATAGTATAAAATACAGAAATTAATTTAAAAAAAATCAGCATGGAAGATGACTGGAGACATGAACGGACAGTCATTGCTTTGTCTGTTGTCTGTTAGAGGAGTTTATCCTTTAGTTTCACATCTGTGTAATCTGTAATTGAGTTTTTATGAGAAAGTCTTTGTTTCCTTTCTTCTTCAATTCTCCACTGTGTTTCTTTGTGGGTTTATTATTGTCTGACCGAGTCAAAGAAGAATGCAGAGGCCAGATGTACAGATCTTGTGGGTTTAGGCCTGTTGTTCTTCACCAGTTAGTTGGAGGCTGGCTGGGCTCTGCGCTGCATGAATGGTCCAGCTCTGCACTGTCACAGTCGGAGTCATCGTACAGGCCCTGCTGGATAAAAAAATAAATAAAAAATGTCTAATATTGAGTCTAATTAGGCAATGTTTGACTATCTGATTATGTCTAGATGTTTTGATGTGAAATTCTGTTGAGGCAGACCTATTTTAAAAAGACTTCACCTTACTGCAACACATAGAAAACAAACGTGTCTTTGTTCTTGAAAAAAAAAACAAAAAAAAAAACATGGAGAGGTTCTCAAATGGGAAGTTATGTTTACTGCTACTGTAGTTGGTAATTCTAGACCAAATGTACCAGGGGGTACAGAACAAAAGCTTGAAACAAAAAACAGGACACTTACTTGTTTGATATATTAAATGAGTGTTGGAAGCAAAGAACTATTTGTGGCTCTTCCGATCCGAGATACAGCAGTGATATAAATGTGAACCTAACTTACTAAAACCTCAACTTGACTTAAAATTTTCCCAGAGAGAAATTTAGTTTGGAGGAGGGTAAGAGTATAAAAACATGGGAATACTATTTTACAATTTAACAAACATCACAAAAACAAGCATCATCAAACCACACATCACAACACAAAATTTGAGTTTAGTATTGTGATGACTTGAGTTAAAATTTTGTTTTTCATCCTGCTGGATTTAGCCTCTGGCATTCTGAATCTCCTGCCCAACGCTAGAAGCTCAAAGTCAGGGTGGGGAGGATGATCAGGACACTGTGTTATAGGAGGCTGCTAAGCCAGGTGATGATGGCACTGCACACCCAAAACTGGTAGAGCATCTTATGAAAGTGCAGTGGCTGCTGGGATTTTTTTGCACACAGCATCCGTATTTTCAATAAAACTGCTGACATGCTCCACTGTCTTTCCCTTAATAACAGTCACAGGTGGTGGGTTTGGTTTCTTAAGCTACTTAAGTTGGTTAATTAAGCTTTAAGTGCAACACCTGAATTTTTAATTGTTGGAATAAAACTGTAAAACTAAATTAGAATCAGATCCAATTTACCAATCAGTTATATTTTCTGTGCCAGCTCATATTATCATGCAAAATCCATTAAGTATTACGACTAACAGGGGCTACCCCGCCTCTCGCCCGTTGACAGCTGGAGATAGGCGCCAGCAACCCTCGCGACACCAATTGGGACAAGCGTGTCAGATAATGGATGGATGGATGGACTAACAGGGGCTGTAATGTGCCAGGACCATTTCTACAGGAGATCGGGCCCCTGTCGGCCCCTGTCTAGACCCGCCCATGGAGCTAGTAGGGTATAGAGAAAGCTGATTGATGCCATATTATAACATCTGTGTTAATGCTTCCTAAATTCCTGCTTCGGAATGATTAACATGATCCCTTTTGCAATTTCACGTAAAATTACTGCTTGCTACCCTTAAAATAACCCAAAATGACATAATTAGTGTCTTATTATAAAACAAAGATTGGTATAAATGGTCCCAAACAATCCCTAGTCTTCTGAATCAATTCCCTGCAGAAACCCAATCTCTGATTCTCTTATTGATACTCTTATTGCTATCAGAGGTAAAACACTCACTACATATTCATCCTAAATCCACATATTTCTTTTACAAATCAATCTGATTTCATTCTTTTAGTCTATGTATTTCCCACCTACCTCGTAGTTATGTTCACTCAAAGCGAGCTGCGTCTTCACTTGTCGTACTTCAGCTTCCCTTTCTGACAGCCCATCAGAGCCCAGCTGGCTCGGATCACAGGGGTCGGCTGGGATTTCTGAGCCCTGAGAGAGCAAATCGTCGCTTTTGTCATCCAGACGCTCGTCTGTGTTGGTGCTGACTACATCAGGCGTGCCACTGTGGGAATGGTCTGTGGTGTTTCCCTCCTCGCCGTCTGAAACCGATAAGTTTTCTAAACTAAAGTTTGACAGCGACTGACATTTGGAGATGCTGACTGGCCGCCTGCAAGAAAATAGAAAGGAGAAATCTGAACCTTTAAATGAAAAGTCACCACAGAAAAGTACAAATCAGCATGGAAGAAGTTGTAAAAAATCCATTCATTTGATAATTGTAATAATTTGGAATTTTGCATTTAACAGAATATGCCTCAAAGATGTGAATTATTTAAATTCGATATACTTTATGTATCGAAAAGAATGGAACAAAGTTTGTTGTTCAAATCTTTTTTTTTTCTAATCGAATGCATTCCTTATTCAACCCATACAGATGCATCTTAGTAAAGTTGAATTTTTTAATGTTTTTATCTGTTTTGTTAAATATGGCTTATCTCCTCTAAACTCTAGAATGTGCTTTGCTTTACAATCCTCTCAAGAGTTTTTTTTTTTTTTTATCTATGTTCTGCAAAATTTTCTACCAGTCTTTTTTCCTTCCACCAAACCTTCAGTTAACATCTTTGGATGTGGGACTTTGTGAGAGATCATATTCTTAAATTATCCCCTTCAGTGTTTTTCCCTACTTGTGCAGAATGCCATTAACTATTTGCTGCACATTTATCAGTTCAACAGTGGAATAAGTAATATAGTTTCACTTTCAAAACTTAAAGAATAAAATTAAGTAACTACTTGATGTTCTAATTGATTATGTTTAGGTTTATGCCATATTAAACACAACTTCCTTTAATTGCAATAGATATCTAAGGTTTAGTTACTTTATAATTTGTTTTAAAACTGATTAGAATTATTTGCCAAAAAAAGAAATCTTCATGGTATTAGGAAGAAAAGATTATTTCAATTATGGTTTCATATTCAAAATCTTTTTATTGAGTTTCAGACGTATAAGGAAACGAATGTGTTCACCATGTACTACAAATTGGGCTTGTAACAGCAAATAATTCAAGTTGTTAGAATTATTATTGAAATAAAGCAAATAAATTAAAGAGAGTCTATGATATGATATTTTCAGTACAAAAAAAAATACATGAATCTAATAAATGAGTAAAACGAAACCAGACAAAATAATCCCCCACACATCACCGTTACTGCCAGAACAATGTCATCAATCCACCTCATACATGCCTGCATTGTTCACTATAACATGCAGCACTCAGCTGGAAATGTTATCAAGAAAGGACTATATTTACAAATGTTTCAAGAGATTGTTTCAGCAAATGCCTTTTTTTTTAACCTCATGCGATTATGTGGGTGAGGTGGAAGGGAGGCACCTATCCATTAAAGGATTACACAAGTAGTATAGCAAGCCATACTTAAGCTGCCTTCATGTGGTATCATAATTATTGTAAATACCAAAAAACAACTTTGATGATACTCCTGAAAGTTTCCAATATGAGGCAAACTTCGACCTATTAAATTCTTTATGATGAATAAATACTGCATTGTGAAACCTTCCGTCTCATTGTGCTAGTAGCCCTACACAATGCTGTGACGTACATTTCTTTTTACAATATCACCATTTAAACATGTGTTTTTTGTTTTTGTTTTTGTTTGAGTCTATCCGATGCTAGCTGGCAGTCCGTGGAGGACAGCAGCTGGTGTGAACTGTGCGAACTGTGTTCTGACGTAGACAATGTTCTCATTTGATCTGTAGTGTATCCCAGGGGGCACATGATTTACTGGAACCAGGAGATGATCCTATAACTGTCTTGCCCAAGTCAGGATAATGTGGATCAGCTATGTTCCTCTTCTCTGACTTGACAAAAGCACTTAAACACAATGCACTGGTAATTTCCACTTTACAGGCAGAACGGATCATATTTACCATACCACATGAAGGCCACGTTAAATTAGGTTTGCCCTTAAAGGTATAGTGGAGGATTTTTGAAAAAATCTGCCCTCTCCACTTAAAAAAAAACAAATAGCCACAAATACACATGCTTCATTAAGTATTAAAAATATAGTGGAGGATTTCTACACATTTTTGAAAAGACACGTCCTTTTCCCTTTTCACTCGCTCATACGAGCTTACTTTCAAAAAGAAGATTTGCAATTTTTCCTCTATGTCAGAATCACCACCGGTAAGTGAAAATGGGGACGAGCACGCAGGACGGCCTTACATAAAAATATCACCAGAATGATTGACAATCAGGAGGACAACTTATTGTGATGATCCACTCAGAAAAAGATTATCCTCCACTATACCTAATAATAATTTTTCTTTATAAAAATATAAGCCCGTCAACTGTATTCAAGTTTTTTATTTGTGCAGTTTTTAATATTATTCCAATTGTAACTTTAAATTCACTTATCCAATTAGTAAAAATAGGATTTTGGTTAATTTCATTTTCAGTATTAATTCAATCATACAACCAGCTTATTTATTGGTCTAGAGCAAAATGGTTTTGTGGTGGCTATCAAATGAAAATTCTAAACTTTTATGAAATACCTGATGAAAATTACATTTCTAGATAATCTCATTATTCCCACCTTCTCCTGGGCAGCTCAACCTCACTGTCCACTTCTCCCTCCTCTTCCTCTGAAGACAGTCCACGTCTCTGTGGGGAAGAGCATAAACCAGAAGACGCAGGTTAACCTTATTCTGACTTATTCTATTAAGAACATTCAAGTTTTAAGAAGAGAAAATACATTTTTGGGATCATAACAGTTTATTTAAAACATAAATGTAATATAGAAATGTTAAAGAACAGCTTCTTTACATATAATTCTCTTATGTGCATATGCAATAATTAAGGGATAAAGGAAATCAGTTTTTTTTTCTATAAAGCCTGCTGCTGAAATGTTTGGGTCGTGAATGCGGAAGCATCCAGAAGCTTCTGAATTTTAATTACAACAGCCACTATAGAGAAACATCTGAATAATTTGGCAACACTGTTAAGGGAAATCTGTAAACTTGCACCTTTGGACCAATTGTTTGTATTTTTGTAATTATAGTTTGTAATTATTTGCATTTATTTGTATTTGTGTCCCTGTAGATTAGTGTCCCAGCTAAAACAATCTTACCTGACTGCGTGTGACAGCCGCTCTGTACAGTAGCGCTGCTGGCGTGAGGCGGCGCTGACTTCTGGGTGAGCGTGTGATCACTGTCCCTTCCTCCTTTTCCTCTCCTTCATGGGAGACCCGGGAGTTCCCCAGTACAGATGACCTCCCTGCAGCTGCCCCTCTTCCACAAGGTGAATCGGGGCTGCTGGAGAACGGAATGGATGCTGCGTCTTCGCTGGGGGTGTTGCTGCGTGGGGGTGTCTCCACCAGGTCATCACCCCCCACACCAGTGTTCTGCCCTTCCCTTGGCCCCTCTGTCTCTCCGCTGTCTTCTAAACCAGCTGAGGCACTCTGACTGCCCGCTCTGTCTAAGCCAGGCCTCAGCTGCCCCTTTCTCCGGCACTCTGCCTCCAGGGTGGTTGAAATGAGATCGGGGCTGGAGGAGGACATCTTCTTAAGCAGCAGGTCATGCTGGAGACCCCTGATTGCCGCAGTGGGGTCCAGACGATGCTTGCTACTAGGCATAGATGCGGTGGCATTAATCATGGCTAAAGACGAGGACAGAGTGGCCTTCAGTTGAGCCAAGTCGCTGCTGCTGCCTTTACCAGCCTTTCTGTATCGAGGCTTTCCTCGGCGAGAGCGGCCAGGGGAAGTGGAGCCTTTGTTGGGTATGGTGACCTGGGTCATGGATGAGTCCAGTTTGGGTAAGATGACCTCAGACTTCAGTAAGTCTGGTCTGTAAACAGAACAAACATTGTTTATTTCTAATCAAATAACCTTTGATATTTTAATTTCTTGAGACACAGAAGACACCTGTCCTGAGGTTTTCATCCTTATTTTTTATTTACTTAACTTTTGGTATAAGAAAATAGTTCGAATAAACCTTAAACATGTTTATTTATAAATCATTCAATATATATGAGAGACTTTTAAACAAAATTAAATCAAAAACTTTGATTAACTGTATAAAAAAGAACCACCTCCCCTTAAAATCTGCAAAACATAGAAAAGCCTATTGTTTGATTTGGTACCAGGTTAACTTAATGAACTTAATCAAGTAGTAATGTGTGAAGCTGTGGATAAACTATTCTTTTTTCTGTTTTACCTCTTGCTGTGTGAATTCAGTTTCTGCGGTACATTGCGTTTCTTCATGAGCTTCTCCATGGAGTTGGAGGAGGCTGACTGTCTGGAGCTGTGGTGCTTAAAGCAGCTGGGATACTTCTTGTCCAGAGACTGCTCCCTCCTGGGATTCAGACATAAAGGACATCACTGGTTAAAATGGATACAGCGAGAAACATGAGAGCAAAGGCAAAGACATCCAAACTGTGCAGTAAAAAGCATAGCTAGTAATTTTTTTTTTTTCATTTTATAGCATGTTTAATTTTAGCTTTCCCAAAATAGAAGGGTCCTAATCATGTTAAATGGAACAAACGAACAGGGAAATTTTCGTACTTGAGCAGCTCCTTTTCTTTGATCTCCAGCTGCAGCATGATAGCATTGAGCTCCATGTAGAGATTATTGGCTCGCTCCAGTTTCCTCTCATAGTGCTCCCGAATGTCCAGAGCATGTCTGTATGTAGAGAAAAAGCTCAATAATGTCACGACTCAAGCCTTATCTCCAATCTTTACTGTGATGATGGTGGTTATAGATCAAGAGATTACATTGAACTGGTGTTTTTGCTTACCATTAGTAATTTTTTGAGAAAAAAAACAAACCCTCTCATGAATATAAGAAACACATAGATGCTTTCTCGTAGATTTTAAATGCATTTTTTTTAAACAATAAATATTAAAATTAAGCACAGGGAGCATACAGGTACAAAAACGTTGTACATGTTTACAGTTTAGATAAGGAGTGACTTTGTTGAATTTGATTTCTTTTAAAAACTATGAAAACAGAAGTATTCTGGTCAAAGCGATCTGTTAAAACACATACAGCACAGCTTTAATATAAACCTATTCTGCTGTTAAACAGTGTTTAGCCAGGTTTCATACTCATTAGAGATCAGATATTGTTAAAATACTAAATTGATCCAAATCACTTTTGATTACTTTAGAACTACTCCTGTCTCTAAGTCCTTTCAAATCATTTTAATTATTGGGCAGCATATTTAACTTAAAAGGGATGTTTGTGGAGCAATTCAGCCGTCAGAATAAACCACTATATCTTTGTATGATAAAATTTAACTTTTGCCAGGAGCATAACAATGCGAGATGCTCTCTTTTGAGAACAACATCTTATCTTACAAGCCCTCAGACGATTCTCTTCTGCAGGTCAAGATGCTTACTGACAATAGCCTTTCTATGATGCCCCTCTTACAGTGCCTTGCAAAAGAATTCACTTCACTTGAAGATCTTGTCATGTTATGATGTGTCTGTGTTTAGGTGATAATCCAAAGCTTGTCGCAAAATAACTTTTTAAAACCATAATGAAACGAACCCCAGGACTCAAAAAAGTAATGTTTACACAAAGTCGATCATTTCTGGAGAATAGAAATGTAGTAGAAACCTGCAGCTTGCAAACTTGTTAAGGTGGCTTTTCTGTCTCGTTGCAAATCTAACCTGAGTTCTTCTCTTCGACGTTTGATGAGCTCCTCGTCTAGCCTGTGAAGACATGTCCCCTCAGACTTTATCTTCTCAAAGTTATGTCGCACCTCGTCCCTCCATTCCGCCTGAAGGAACAGAACAAAAAAGACTGACTGTTAATTACCCAGATTTACTGCACGTATAAACTACAAAATCGAAATAGTAATGAGCTTTATTAGCAGGTCTTCACAACAAACAGGAACAAAGATTTATTAAGAATAACCAATCACAAAAAAAATTTCAATCATTAAACCTAACGATGTAGTCAATCATATTTGCAGTTATGGAAAATTGTTTCAGAAACATCTTTAGAGCTTTGAATACAGGCATGAAGTATATACATTTTATTATATTAATTGAAATTAAAAGGATAAGGCTCTTGAGATGTACCATCTCATTTTCAAGGGGATCCTTAAAAAGAAACCAAAACCACACAACCCCCAAAATAGAACAAGACATATACGAAAATATATACAATAATAGGAGAAGACATACAAATGGCCACAAACACAACCAAACACATCATGCATTCATTCACACACACAAAGCTTTCTAATAAAGATTCTGTTAGACATTTACATCATATTATAACAGTTATAAACACAAACAAGTTACAATTATCAGTGCTTTAAAGATGTGGAACAAGATCCTTCTTAAATACAAAAACTGAGATCTTAGAGCTGAGAGAGGGCGAAAGATTGTTCCAATATGAAGATGTTTTAAAATTACATTAAAGTTTGTGGTATATACTGTAAAATCATACAGTATTGATAATTAAATCTCTGCCTAACGGTGACTGATACACATTATCAAAAGCTTTTACCGCTTCAAACATGGAGTATTTTATCAGTTCTTTCATTTGCACTGAGAAAATGAACCGTGACTTAAGTCCACATTCTTTATTTAATATTAATATGTGAAGCTACCATAAGACAATTTTATTTGCAACTTGATTTAGAGGGAGAAACACTTTCAATTTGCAGGGCAGTTAGCTTTTTCTTTTCACTGAAATGAAACCTATTAAACTGTCAGATATCAATCAATGCCCAGGAAGCAAAAACAAACTTACAGTGCATTGCAGTGGATCCTAAAAGACAAAGACACAAAAATACGGCATGGGCATTTTCCTTTGTGCAGCAGAGCATGCCAGCTGTTATCTGATACTTGTCATATCAAAGGACTAAGTAAGTCAGATTTATGAGTGTGTGCAGACACATACATGTGTATTGGAGTTGCTTGTGTAAGAAGCTCTTCTTATTAACCTAATGCACTCTCTTTACATCTCCAGTCCCCTCTTTTTTCCACTCTCTGCTCTGCTCTCTACCATTAAAGTAATCAATACACTCTGGCAGCAAATACTTCTTTCTAATGTCACAAGAAAAATCCATTATGGGCCAGAGAGGAGAACAAAAAACTGGGCAGGGATTCAACCACAAGAAAGGGGGCAGGGAAAAATAAAGCACCAAGGATAGGAGTGATGGAGGTTTATATTTTCCATATTAAGATTGAACAGAATCAGATTCATTGTAAATTAATACCCACAAAGGCATGTTTTCCAACAGTACCCCCCTCTGTTCATTTTCTTTGGTCAGACACACTGGTAGTAAGCTTCCAACCCCCAACCACACACAGGTAGACACACTGTCCTTCCCCATCACACATGATATGAAATAAAGGTTCTTTCCTTGACCTGTGAACTGAAGCTTAAATAAAACGCCACAAATCAGCAAAAACATTTGACACGGAAAGAAAAGGGGGGAAAAAAAGCAACCAACAATGATGCAGTGTGATTGAAAGGACAGGTATTATTAGTTGGCTCCCTGGAGACTGGGGGGCCCGGTTGCAGCTGTGCACTTGCCTATGCATTTAGTTACTGCAGTAGGCTGAGAGAAAATGGTGGCAGCTTGTCAGCAAAATGAGAATGAGTGATGTTGGCAGGGGAGACATACAAAACCCATATAGACTTCACTAAATGTTCATTTATTTCTTTATTGGACTTAATGAATAGATTTCCTGTAAATAAATACATAACGGATTTTATTACAGCTGACTCAATCCTCGGATTCTGTCTCATTTTTAACACCAGCTATGAAAATTGCAGTGCTGCAGAAAAGCAAGTTTTTGCTTGCTTATAACACTGACATGTTTTACATTATCTAACTATTTTTTAATAATAAACAAACATAGTTGGCATGGAAAAAAAAATTATTACGTTCAACAATTTTTTTATTGATCAAATGAAAAAAGTGATCCAAACAACTGGGACATAAATGAAAATATAACACTTTTGACTGCTACATTTCCTCATTTCCTCCAGAAACCACATAAACTAAACCTACCTGCCAACATGAAGTAGGCTTAAAGATATAAAAAGGCATCTTATGCAATTTAAGTCAAAATCGTTGTCATCTCTCAAGCTGGAGGGAAGTAAATATATCATAGTTAATGGGCAAAAACTGCATTTAACCACTGCTGACCAAAAAAACAGACAAACATCCCCTAAAAAACAAAAAATATGTTTTGGATTTTTTTTTTTGGAAGAAGGAAATAGCCATCTTACTATATACAAAATAAAACTAATAAAGCATTTTGGAAAAAACTAAATAATCATGAAGACAGTTAAATATTCCAGTCTCAAGGCAATGATAAGGGCTGCTGGCTACACCAGCAAGAGAACCTCTGAACAGCTCAACAAGAAACAAACAAACAAAAAAACTTGAATCCAATTGGATTCATTGACATCAACCTAAAAAGTTGGATCATGTTTAAAAACCTTTCTGTGACAGAAAAAAAACAATAATACAAAGAATGGACTCAAAAATTCCTCCACCTCTTAATAGACCCATTGCTACAAATAATACAAATGATTAATATGTTAATGGAACTCTTACCTTTCATCAGGACACAAGGTGGGTTTGGATGACTCTTTCCCTCAATGAATGAAATCATCATTTGAAAACTGCTTATTGTATTAACTTGAATTGCCTTTGCCTGGCTTTTAATTTTTGGGGGGAACTTTGAATAATTTTAAACTGTCTATGACAAAAAATCAAATAGATCAAAATCCTCCCAGAAAACACCAAACTCCTTCACTGCACAGTATGTGATAAATATTATATAATTAGACTAAGGAGCTCCCTGTTTTTTTAGTCAAAATGGGTAATAAAGAAAATGTTTGGTCCCTGCATCATTTTTTCCACCAAAAAATGATCTCACCTGAGATTGAAAGTAAGTTTCTTGTGGAGTAGACAGTATATCTGCAGAGGCAATATCAAGATGTAGGAGGATCTGTCGAAATGATGGCCTGTTTCTTGGCTTGCAGTTCCTGTAAAACAGGTAAATTAATATTCTACTAGCTGCCAGCTTAAATAACTTCTTTCATGTTTTTTATCACTCCATCTTCCTCACCAGCATTGCCTCAGGAGCAGCTTGAAGCTGTCCGGACAGCTATCAGGCACCGGCAGCTGCAGGCTGTTGTTTCCCACTCCCCAGATGATAGCGGAGGAGTCCACGTCCTTGTAGGGCACCTCCCCCGTCAGCATCTCCCACAGCACAACACCAAATGACCTTCAGAAAAATGGAACGCAGTTTCTTTCAGACATGTTGATACTGATGAAGGCTGAAAAGGAGCAAGGCAGCCAAAAAAATTGACTATTTGACATTCCTAACATAATAAAATCGTACTACTTAATATCTTACCTAAATTTTCTATCCTACTTAGTTTGCAACAGACTAATGCATACACATTAATTTCTCCTTTTTCATTACAGATTATAAAGATGGAAACAACAATTGACAGGATTTTTTTTTTTTACAAAAATAGGAAACAACATATTCTAAAGAAATATATTTGTATTTGAATGTAAGAACACAACAGCATACCCAAGAGAATGGTAACCACTGCAACAGCTCTAAGTGACTACGCCTGGCTTGCATGTGCAGTATCCAAGGTGCTAGTTGCATCACATGTAATAATGTATGTGTATTTTTAGCTTCCCTTCAGCCCCACACTCATTATTCATGGCAGTAACATCCATGAAGACTTGACATCGATAAGAGATGTGTGCTTTTTTTTCTCCAAATGTGGATCAAAACTCAGCATTTGTTCTGAAAATTTTAATTACTTAAATATAAATGCACATATTCTCCTCACAACATCATCATAATGCAAAATCTTCAAAATATTATATTTCTTTTACATTTTTTATGCTATAAAATGTAAAATAATAACTAATATAAACATAAATGAATTATGTTAATAAATATTTAATTGTATTTAACATTATTTGTCAAATAGATATAATATTTGGGATTAATTACATGCAAAAGGATAGGCCCAGAAGTTATTTACTTCAGACTATTATAGGTATAGTGGAGGATGTTCTTTTTCCAGGTGGATCATCAAAATAAGTGGTCCTCCTAATTGTCAATCATTCTGGTGATATGTTTACTTAAGGCCATCCCCCATGCTCGTCCCCATTTTCCCTTACTGGTTGTGAGTCTAAAGTAGTAGAGAAATAGCTAATCTTCTTTTAAAAAGTAAGCATGTATGAGTGATGCAAACAGGAACATTTAAACAGAGCATGCATTCAAAAAGTAGCAAAACTCCTCCACTGTAGCTTTAAAAAAAAAAACATAATAATCTTAGTGTGTATTTTAAAAAGAAATCAGAATTTACTGTATTTACTGTATATGCTGTCTGAAAAAAAAGTATATATATATATATATATATATATATATAT
>NW_015150487.1:508488-525186 GCF_000732505.1 Cyprinodon variegatus | reverse complement strand
ATATATATATATATATGTATATACTTTTTATATATATATGTTACTGTGTTATTTACAATAAATTTGCTGTGTTTCTTATGTTACCATCAGCTTTCCAAAAGATTTCCCAGAATGTTTTCATTAAAATCTATTATTTATAGCTTTCAGCAATATCTTGAAGAAGCACCAGCTGTGGTTACATGGCCAATTTTGTCTGAAACAGGACCTGGTAATGATTGATGATTTGTAGAAAAAAAAAAATTATGTGACGAATTTTTCATCTGAAATATATTACATCCATGTCATTTTGTGAATCATTTTGGCTGTAAATGATTTACGTTTTCTAAGAACATATTTAGGGTTTTCTAGCTTAATTTGACAGTGTGGTATGAGGTTGTTAGCTCAGTTCAAAATAGATTTTTTAAACATAGCTACATTTTCTAATTTTCATTTGTTTACCTAAAAGGAATTATGCCCAGCCGCTGTTCATTGTTAAAACACTAAAAACACCATATGTGTACCATCTGACAATGCTTAACCCCAACATGCTGCTTTCTTACTCATTTTGTGCTATGGACTCCTTTCAAATGATTTACATAGATTTCAGCAAAAATGTACACTACACGCCCTGGCTTTGCTTTCTTTTTACATCAAAAGCTTTTTAATCCTATTTTCACTCCCAGCTAATGCACTGCTGGCCGAGGGCCAACCCATCCGAAGGCTTGGAAGGTTATTCCAGCCTCTCCTGAGCACTGCAGCATCTGGCAGATCAATTATTAAATTAGCTGGCGTTCCTTTCAGGATGGAGAGGAAGAAGGAGGGATTGTAGTAAAGGAGAAATAGGGAGGTAGAAAATGTAGGGTGGTGGGGGAATAAAGCTTAACATAGGGCTACCCATCAGATATGGTGGAGACCCTATAGAGTTTCATGTAATGAGATATTATACATCATGCTGAATAGATTTTCTAGAAATAGGATCCTTTGCGCTGGTAGACTGACGCTAATGAGATTCTATGCTGATTTGGTGACTGAAAAGACAAATCATCAGGGATCACAAAGAGGAAAAGCAAAGTTCAAGAGGGTCATGACACCTACCAAATATCCACCTTCTCTGAAACGGGTTCATTGCGGATGACCTCAGGAGCCATCCAGGCCACAGTTCCAGCAAAAGACATCTTGGTGCTTTTGTCATTAAGCTCCTTGGATGTTCCAAAATCAGAGATCTTCACTGCGTCATCATAGGTGATGAGCATGCTGAAATAAAATATATATGTTCAATTAAAATCACTTCATTTAATCTGTTAGTAGTTTAGTCTCATATTATATCAAAGTAATTTTTTTCCGTAAAACATAATAATTACAAAGGCTTGCAAGGCCTTTGAAATTTCTCTCTTTTTTTTTTAAACTCAAGGTCACCATCCTGAGCATGTTGACAACTAAATCTGTAGCTTTCTTGGTAAAATGGGAAAAATAGCTGCTCAGTTCTCTTAATCTGTGTTGACACTTTACCTCTTTCATGGATAAATGATGTTGAACCTACTTTTACCTAATTATTATTCTTACGTTAAGCTCGTGCTGCTGTGGTCAACGTGTGGATTTTTAGCAAACTAACTTGGGTGACTTGAGGTCTCTGTGGATGATCTTATGCAGATGAAGGTAGTTCATGCCCCCGGCGATGCCCATGGCCCAGTCCATGAGCAGGGAGGGTGTGATCTTCCTGCCCGCTCGCAGGACTTCATACAGCTGTCCCTGAGCACAGTACTCCATGATGATGCAGTAGCAAGGAGCCTGAGTACAAATACCTCTGAGAAAAAACAAAGAAAATGTTTTTTAAACTAAAATGTCAATAATAAAACTTAAGTTTTGCTCCCCTGTTCTGGAGGCCTTTAGGTAAGTAAATAACATAACAAAGAAATATTTATGAGACATTTTGAATACATTCGATTTAAATAGACATCATACTATTTAGCATAGCATATGCAGAGCTATCAAGTGGAGTTCCCCCAGAGTTTTGAAAGGGAAATTTATTTAAATGATATTCCCTTGAGATGAAACATCTCTTTTTTGAGGGGCCCTTGCCTTTTTTGTTGCTTATTTTTCTTTTGTTTTGCAGTGAAATTGAAAGATTTGCCTCACCATTTTATTTTTTTTATCATAATTTTGCTTATAAGTTTCAGCTGTACTGCCAATTTACACTTCAATGCCCTCTTTAACCAGCTACTTATAAAACATTAACAACTGATTGAGCAAAAATTATCTTTAGAAAGATTGTGACAAAACTTCTTACTTTAATAATTTCTTGAAACAAAGCAGTCATTGTAATGCATGCATGCATAATTTAGGATTCTCACAGAAGCTCACTTTCCATAATTTATGTCTTAAATTTGATAAAACATTGTCCCTTAAAATAGACCTAACAACGTTTAGACAAAACTTATTTTTTTATCTGGTAAAATCTAAAAAGAAGACCAGTAGTTTTAAGGAGGTAACTACTATTGTGTGAAACAGACCCTGACAAATCATGGGTTGACATGCCCTGCATATGAAATACATACATAGGCCAATCACCATGTATTTAGCAGTGACAGTGCACTGACTGAGATCAATATGGCTGATAGATACAATTTGTGCTGCAGCTCCGACCTTTGAAATGGAAAAGTAAATATATACTTCTTTAACATATAATACATGCAAAACAGAAATAATATTTTTCAAAAAGTATTGTCGAATTATGTGTAAAATACATTTTTTAAAAATATGTTAATTTATAGTTTTTTTCAAATTATCGAGTGATATCAAATCAAGAAAATAATTTTAAATCAGTTATTAATGTCTTCAGAAGTTTGTCATCTAGTCTAAAAAGCCATTTAATCACGTCTACCTACTTGAAAGTGATGATGTTGGGATGCTTTAACTTCCGCAGGTGCTTGATATCAGTCTCTTTTATGTTTCGCACTTTTTTCACAGCAACTTCTTGCCCGTGAAGTTTGCCTAGAAAGACAGCACCTTGGGCTCCGCTGCCCACCCACTGTAGGTCAGAAATCTCCTCAAAAGGAACTTCCCACTCCTCTGAAGAGACAAAAAGATAATGAAGAAGCTCTAGGTGAAGTTACCCGGTAAGTAGCAGCATGTGAGTTATAAATACAGTGTAATCATTGCACTGACCTCTACTGACTACAGATCAGTTGAACTTGAATGATGAAACACTTAGGCAACACTGTGTCTGAGAATCCTCTTTCTATTCTTAGTGAGTCTTGCTTCACTTTAATAAGGCCAAGGAGAAGATCTTAGAGATTTCTTAAACCTTTTTTCAAAGATGACTTGCTTTAAAATGTAATATTATAAAGCATACAGTTTTTACTGCATGTAATACAAAATATAGGGTAGGCTATATCAATTGAAAGAAATCATCAAATACAGTCTTTTCTCATTAAATCTATGTGCAGCAGGACATTTAATTTGCTTCAGATATTCTTAACAACCCATACATACAAGGGAATTAAAACCAGTCCGTATACTGTTATTTGTCATACATTTTAATGTTACAGGGACTGATAGTTGAGCAAACATTGCAAAACAGTCTATAAATTAAGGCCTAAGGGTTCCCATTATCAATACAGTTTAATTGAAATGACTTTACATATAAACGATGAGCAACGAGCATGACCAAAAACAAGAAATGTTGAGATTGAAAATTTTTTGATTTTGTCCTCAAACTTTAGTAAACAGGAATGTTTTCATTACTGATTTAAAGGAGCCAGCGATGTAACGATTCCTGTCTTGCCTGTGTAGCTGCTGTCTGCAGTCTCAGTCCCTGCTACCTCTGGACACGCAATCAGGGCTGAGCGGTTACACCTGTGGCAGCTCCAATTACCAGGAGTTTCTTCACCTGGAATGATCACTATATATTCCTTGCTCTTCCTGTCTGTAACCATCAAGTCCTTGCAAGCTGTTTGTATGAGTTAATCATCCAACAATCCTTGTCTTGACCTCCTTATCTTAACCTGTCTTGTTCCTGCTTTTGGCTTGCCTTGCATCTCTCCTGTCGGATGCTGCTGTGGACTTCTGATCTTTGGACATCGACCTCCTGCCTTGCCTCTCGACCAAGTCTTTCTGCCTCTGCTCCTCCCTGGATTTTTCTGTCAGTCCCATATGACCCAAGCCTGAACATAGGATCTGCCTAATGTCACTGTCCCTCCACCCTACACCTAATCTTAAATTGTACAATTTAAAATCCAGGTTGCCAGTGCTGTAATTTCGAAACGGTTGATTTATTGATTACTACAAAACAAAAGGCAAGCACTATCTTTTATGTACTCCTTTTGTTGTGGTGAGGGGGGTCTACAGCACTAGTAGCTAGTTGTTTGGACTGTAGGCTGACAAATGATGATACAGGAAAGGGGGTATGAGACAGGGGGAGAGACATGCAGCAAAGGAGCACAGGTAGGATTCAAAACCAGGTCGGCCACGTCGAAGACTAAGGCCTCCATATATGGGTGGTGTGCACTACCACTGCACCACCGAAGCACGAACATGTGCTCCTTTATGATATTAAGCTAATATGTAGTTGTTCTAAGATGCAAAAGACCTCAAGATTTTTGTCTTTTATTTGTGGTTTTGAGGCTCACGGAGTCCAACCAAAAGCTGATTTCTAACCTTGTACTTTCATGACAAAAAACAATTACTTCTCTCCTTTATGCTAAAGAAAAATGGGTACCTGACTATTTATGAATGATTTGGACAAATACTGTGGTAAACTATGGTCAGGTGGTGACGGAAATATGAAATTATTTGACATTAGCATCTTATTTAGCATATAGATTTAATGAATATATGCAGAGCAGCTTTGTGAAATTCTGCTGCACCTTATCAACCTTAGCCTAACCCAAATGACAGTACACATGTTATCGAAGACCTCCTGCCTTTTCCTGGTACCAAAGAAAACTCAGCCATCACGCCTCAATGGCTGTAGACCTCTTGCCCTGACCTACAACATCATTATAGCATCATCTTCAAGAGATACTCCTGTTTGCCCACTTAAGTAAACAACAATCTGCTATCAGTTTGCTTATTGCCATGGAGTTAAGGATGCCATCATACCCCTGCTTCAACAAACCTGCTATAATTTACACAAAGCAAACAGTACTGGAAAGATCATTTTCTTTGATTTCACCAGTGCACTGATTTGCTGCACAGGAGCACCACAGGGAAGGGTATTCTCACTCTCTTTCTCTACCTTCCATTTCCAGTACAAGACAGTCCTGTTGTCTGCAGAAATACTTGGATGAATTGGATGAGTCATTGGGAGAATCAAAGAATGACAATAGTGTTGTGATTTACCTTAAAAAAAACTGTAACAACAGCTCCATCAAATCCAGAAGAGATGCCTGCCTAACTGCTATTGAGCCATGAAAAACCACATATCCTTGACTGAGTTTTGCAACTAGTTAACAAGCTGCAACCAAAGATCTGACCCTGCTGCACCTACCCTTTTAGACTTAGATTTAGACAATTTTATTGTCATTTCAGTCCAGTCCACTCATTTTACTAACATTCCAGTTTTTCCAGGAGGAGACAACTACAGTGAAACCTTGTTTCTCTTTTGGAAATGTAGCCTGGACAGGATTTGGTTAGGAAAGTAATGAGATTTGCTACAGAAAGTCTTTGCTTGAACTCACTGTTGGATGTCCTATTAAGTCATTTAAATTTGATAATCTAATGGTTTCTGTGAAATACTGCACCCCCACTCAGCTAAGTTAGACTGTTTTTATAATATGTCTTGATTCCACTGTTTGCTTCATTCCCTCTTATTTTTTTGACCAAGTGTTGTTGGTTGGTCAAGGCTAGCTGATTGATAGCCTATTATTTCACTTTTTCACAGTGATAATGTCAGGGAAACAGGTCTGTAGTCACTGAGGACTGTTTGCTGAGTCTTCTTTGGTACTGGAATAAGGCAGGAGGTCTTCCTCAAAAGTGGAACTGCCTCCTGCGTCACACTAAGGGTGAAGACGTGTTGTAGAATCCCACAGAGCTGCTCTGCACAGGCATTCGAGACTCTGTGGATGACACCATCAGGACCTGGTGACTTATTACAATTTAGTCTCACTAGTTTCCTCTTCACTTGACTTCTAAAGACAGACAGTAAAAGGCGGAGGGAGCAAAACAACTTTGCAGGGCTTCTTCAGCTTCCTGTGACCATCTAATTACAGTTATTTTTAATGCATGTTGTCTCTTGTAGTGGCTTATACTCTGAGCAGAGATTGTGACAAGATTGTGATCTGATTTCTCAAGAGCAGGTCTTACTTTAAAGATGTAGGAGTCCTTGACATTTACATAAAAGAAGTCAAATTTTTTTCCTCTGGCATAGCAGCTGACAAACTGTTGGAACGATGGCAGTGTAGCAGACACCGAGGTGTGATTAAAATCACCAGTTATTGCTACACATGTGTCTGGAGCTTAACAACAACAACATAATTGATTACCTCACATTCAGTGGTAATGGAAGAAGGTTACTAGATTGTTACTAAATGTTTTAGTAAATGGTTACTAAAAGAACACTGGTAAACACCCAGGGCAAATACAGGTAGTCGAAATAGTCGGAAACCAACTGCCAATAGTTCAATATCTGGGTTGCAGTGACAAATCTTCACAGTAATATGTCATGGATGACACCATCTGTTGTTCACAATAACTGCCAACCCACCTCCTTTCAATGTTCCAGTCTTAAAATCTTTATTTGCTCACATGGTCAGAAAACATGGCAGAGAAACGCTGGAGTCTGAAATATGATCTTGCAGCCACATTTTAATAAAACACATACTGCTGCATTGCCGATATTGTCACTGGGTTTTTGCTAGGGTTGGAGTTCTTCTAACTTCTTTCCTAAAGTTTTCACATTGTGCATGATTATAGCCCCTGCTCTGCATTTCAGGAACCTACTTTTCAACTTAGCTGGTAATTTGTAAGTAGTTGATGTACTATTTCAGCTTTAGAGATATTAAAAAGCTGTTCCCGGATGTAAAAAAAAAAAAAAAATCTACTTGCTGTGTTAGCTGTGGTTACACATCACCACAAGTATCCAAAAAAAAAATTGCTATCAGTAAAATTCTTTCCGGTCTTACAGCACTTAAAACCAGAAGCAAAAACCATCAGAAAAAAGAAACTCTTATCAACAAATGGAGAAACTAGCAATCAAGCAGAGCTACTCCATTATGCAGCCACCTTAAGCAGCACAATACTAGGAACAGACCATATATTTCATTAACTTCATTAAAGTTAATGTAATGTCTTTATTAGAGTGTCATACAACAACAGTGGCTTTAGTCAGAGACACTCCAGAACTAGAGACTGACAGAAATATATATTTTTTAAGGTCAATAGTTTTGATATCAATCTTACAGATTACTGATATATTATGGCCTATTGGGTTAGAATAGTGCGCTTGTGTTCTGGAAAGTTTGCAAGTACCTGGTTTGATCCCCACATCCTCCACTCTGGGTTCCTGAGCAAAACCCTTAACCCCTCATTGCTCCCTGGGAGCCACACAATGGCAGCCTGCTGCTCCCCAAGGGAATGGGTCAAAATACAGAGAACTCATTTCCCCATTGAGGCACAATAAAGGGATTTACATTACACATTACATTATATGCTAATACTTTTTTGGGGGGACCTGTATTTCAACCTGATATTGCTTTTACATAATAAAAATTACACAATAATAAATGACAAATTTTATATATTTAAGTTATAACAGAAAGAAATATTTATTTTAAAAAATCAAACAAAACCTTCTCAATGGAAAGCAAAAGGAGAAATGGAAAATATATGTATTTCACATGATCTTGGTATGGCTACTGAATGTAATAATACTAATGAATTAGTCAACTCATACATTTATTGGCTCATGCCACCACAAGAATACAATACAAGCATTAACCAGATGATTTATTAGTCTACTTCTATTCAGAACTACTGTATGATAGTCAACTACAGGATATTCATCCTGCCAACAGCCATCAACATTTAAAACAACACCAACAGTAAGTGTTGCAAGATAATTTAATAATCCTTTGTAATAAATAATTTCTTAATCTCTCTCAGTTTAAATTGTATGATCAAGTTGTTAAATGCATGGCTAACTGACGTAAACAATAACCAGCACTGATTTCAAACATATTTCTGCAGCTCTGAATGTCCTAGTAAGACAAAATCTATAAGTGGAGAGAACAATATATCATCATGAACTAACAATATTCAAGTCCCTTTCCACAAAAAAAGGAAAACTCATAAGCAGAGGAGTTGGCCAAAAGCCAAGGCCACTAGCGGAGAGCCTTAAGGAGATTTGGAAGCAGCAAGTCCAGTTCTTTAATGAAAATAATCAGTTATCAACACAACCGCAAAAGTCTTGATAAAGTCTCCACTGTTGAAGAAAAAGTGTGTTTATATCAATTAAAGTTTCATGCTTAATATCATGGAAACAAAATCAATTTCAGGGAAAGTGTCATCTTATGAGAACACATCATAACAAATACACCAACAGTGATGTTTAAAGATGGAAACATCGTGTTGGAGACAGATTTTTACTATGGTCTCAGCAGGCTTCTTACAACTTAATAAAGGAAGAATTTAGTGAGGCATTCTTGATCAGAATCTAACTTTATTCCAATTTAAAATCTGTTAAAAGAACGAAAGATCAGAGAGCATAGAAGAGCCTTCAAATTTTAAGACAGCTTGCTTAGACGGATTATTGTTACCAACAACTAATATCAGTTTCATTTCAGTACCACATTAGAGAGATATTGTAGCATACTTCTGTCATTATCGACATCAGTTTTTTAAGTACAACATGAAAACAGATGTAAAAAATGTAATTTAAACAAGATAATTTCCTATATGAATACTTAAGCAGAAAATAAAAGCAGTTTTTTTTTTTACAAAATAAAAAAAAAACACTACCTCAGTGGAGGTTAACCTTTAGTAAAGCATGGAAAAGCTGAAGGAAGCCATAACAAGATATGACCATGGCTGATATCTGGATGAACCTCCTAACCTGACACTCGGTATACAGACAGGGAAGCTCTAATCTCTTGTGGGTAATTCTCCCTCAGACTCCTAAATCCTACTTAGTGCCATTGAGGGGCTGACACAAAACAGGGGTTCAACAACTCAGAAGGGGTTTGTAGGATGGAGAGGATTTGAGAGGCTAATGGCTGGTCGTAGGGTGTATAGAGAGATGGCAAAGTATTACTGAGGCTGGTAAGTGAATAGACAGTAGGGAGTTTGGGGTAGTGGGGTCGGGGGGGGATTCCCTTACTGCTGTGTTCTATGTGCGTAAAGAATGACTGTTAATATCCAAGAGACATATAACCCATTCGCTCTGCTGCTGTTCTTAACCCGGGGAGAACAGCAGTAGAGTGAGCTGTATTGAGACAGATTTATCATATTAATGAGGATGAAATGAATGATTAATGCCCAGCAGTGATCGATTGAGTGCTCCGCCTCTAATGGGCGTCTCAATTTTTTTGTAGTAAAGACATCAGTCCAGCTCTGACATGTGAGAATATCCTCGGCTCTTCTTTGATTTGGAAACATGAGCTCTCCTCCAACCCTCTTGATAAGTAACAGGATGCCTTTTGTTTCTCCTGATATCCACCACAAAAAACAATCAGGTCCTGAGAAATGTTGAATGTAAGCAATCGTTACAAGTTGAAAAGTGGTTCATTTAAGCCACACCGTTGTACAGAATAGAAGAGCATAGAGGTGCAGATGGACTGGGGATGATAAAAGAGGTGGATGAAAAGCAGAGACAATATGAGACGGGAGGAGGGGAAAAAGTGAAGTCAATGGGTGATAAAACATCGAAAGGCAATACAGCCAGGGAAGGGTGTAAACCTGCCAGCTCTGTCTCTTATATGAGGTACAATATTTCTCCAAAACATTAAGCATGTTATTTCACTTATATTGCTAATATCAGTGTTTCAGTTTGCAGATGAGTGTCTGTGCGCGTGCATCTGTCCATGTGCATGCGTGTCAGGTTTGCTTTAATAGAGATGAGAGGTGCGGGGTCAGAACGTGGCTATGAATAATTCATGAAGCAGATTTGGAAGAGCAGTCTCGGGGGAGCCCTGTGCTTTTGTAGTGGCTGCAGACATAAACAACACAGCGTCACAGGGAGTGGGTTTCACTGAGGGGGTGGGTGGTGCTTGTGGGAGGTGGGCACGAGCAGGCAAATAGATCAGATGGGATGGTTTAGGGGGGTTGGGGGTATCAGGGGAAAATGAGCATGCTCCAGCTCTGATAGAGTCTGCTACCCTGGAAGCAGCTCATTCCTGTCAGGGAAAGTGCTTATTTACAACGTGGCTTTTGTGGGAGTCATTTTTCTACCTACTGCTTAATGTAATTAAACTGGCAGATAAGATCATTCAATTAGCATATCAAAGCTTAACTAGGGAATGTAATTGAGGATAGTGGCTTCTGTCATAAATAACTTAAAGCAATCATTAACAACAAAGTTTATTGAAGCTTGCTCACTTTATACAGAAATAGACTTACCGTCCAGGTCGTGTTTGTGCTCTGTAGAGTAAGCTTTGCCAATCATAGTCCAGACAGGCCGAAGACACCCAAACAACCCCTCCAAAAACCCTCCTCCCCCTCCGGTGGATTGGCATTGCAACCTGGCGTTGTCCACCTGGCTCCTGACCACAGAGCTGTCCGGCTCTTGCCCCTCTCCCTCATTCCTCCCACTGCTCCCGTCATGCTCTTGTAGTTTCAAAACACTGTTGGCAAAGTGCTCCTGCTGTTCCTCGCCAGGTGTCTGGTTGTGCCCTAGGGTCTTCCCCTGTCCTCCTCCAGGCTCTATGGCACCCCCCGTGTCTATGGATAGGACGTTCCGGAGTACACACTGGGTCGGGGTGAGGTCCATTTCTGGGGTACAGGGGGTCTCGGCATCGAGCCGGCGAAAAGACGGTGGGTCAGAAATGGGTGTGTTGAAGCCAGACAGGGTGGGGGAGGAGGCATGGGGTTCATGAACGAGCGCCATCAAAAAGACTGGAGCAAAGGAAGCTGTAAAGACAAAATATATAAATATATATAAATATCATAAAATTAGCTGAAATGAAATGCCTTTCCAGTAGTTTAATGTGCTTGGTAAGCTACAATAAAATCCATAGAGTGCATTTCAAAGGTTGGATGCTTCCCAAATTCAGAGACCTTCTAAATCACAAACTGTGTGAAAAAATGCTCGGATGACACAAAACACCATTCAGCTAAAAACGTTAATTATGTCTGAACATTCCCAAACTAATTAGTTAAGGACCTGTCCAACAATCATCTCTCTTCTTCTATGTATGTTAGGCTGTGAAACTCACTTAAAAAGCTAAGACATAAATTGCCTGGCATCTTAGTAAAGATGTGTTACAAGTTAGAAAATGTATTCACATTTTCAACAGTAGGATATTTTCACACTTTAGTACTGAGAAAAAAAACAATCTTTAGTATCGCTACATTTAAGAGATAGTTACTTTTATGTAAAGTCACAATTTTGGTACTCCTCTAAAAATCAGTATAAAATAAATGTACCTGAAATACATTTTTGATGGATTCTTTTGAAGTTAATTAATGTTTCCAGGAACTTTTAATTTAGTAGTCGAGTGCTTTCTTTCCATGGACTTTATGATGCACACACTGGCTTCTGTTTTATTGTGCATATGTGTACTTCTATTTGTCTATTTTTCATGATTCCTTTTAATCAGAAATGTTCTCAGTAGGGTTATTCTATTCCTTTCTATTGAAATTATGAATAGAAAAGCAGTGAGGATTTAAGGAAATATCTAAAGTTCCTTGTCAGTACACTCCAGACATCTTTGTGGACTTGGTTTAGGTTTTTGCAGTAAACATTTCAGGTAGGTCTGTGGCAAAGCAAATGATGACTATAAGGAAAAAGCTGTCCTAGTCAAGGTTAATGGTGGAGGATCTGGGATGATATGGGCCTGTGTCTTTCTCCCTTCCAAAATCCCTGCAAACTTGGCTGGAGTGGATGACCTCGGGAACTCAAGACTTCACTGAACATTTTCAACATAGCCCTTTCAATTTGACAAGTAAACAAAAAACAAAAGAAATGTTACTTTAATTTGGATAATGATGGTTTATGATTAAAAACAACATGTACCTTCTTTCCAAGGCATATAGGTTCCTAGAACTAAATCCAAAAAAGAACTATGGCTGCGGTGACACAAGACAGGAGCCAGTACTCTAAGAGATGCAGAGATATTTAACAAAAATAAATGGACAAAGGTCACTCTCTTCATACACTTGTAACTAAATAGCTATCATAGGAGAACACAGTGATATCATACTGGCAAGAAAAAGGGTTCCCAAAATATCAAGTGGTTTTCTTTATTATAATGTTTTGATTTTTATAAACTTTTCAAGTTATACTACTACACACAAAAAAATACATTTACATTTTTACCACACATTAGCTACATATGCTTTTCACACTTTTTACCTATATCATATCTGAGAACATGTTTTTTTTGAAGAAATGACAAAAAAAAAAAAACTATGAGAGTTCCTTTGTTAAATGAAAATACTCCTTTTAACTGAACTGATGGTGCCACAGCATCACAATAATCACAAAAAGAGGGTAGGAATGGAAAGCAAGTAATGATCTATGGGCGACTGTTGGCTTTTTACATGAAACAGCATCATCTGTGTATTGAAAAGGATAAGAGCAGTTTATTGAATTCTGCTTTTTAAAGCTCTGCACGTCTCCAAGGACAACAGCGACTGTGTGCTTAACAACGAAAGGAAACCTATCATTTCTTGTCAGAGCCTTTTGAAGCGTTTCAAGGACATAAGCCTTTCATTGATGAAGATGACAAAGAGGAAAATATATTACCTGATAAATACCAACTTAAATCCAGGACATTGTAGAGTATATTAAAACAAATATTATTTTAGAGCACACATAACCTGGACATCATTTTGTGTATCAGAAGGAAATTTTAGAGTGCACTTTCGATATTTTCTAACCTAAGAGTCTGAGTTTTACAATTTAATCAATGTTTATTATATTATTGATGTTTGATAATATTGTGATAAAGATTTGGTCTGATGCATGAGCTGTCAGCAGACTGTCTGCATCCCAGAGATGCAATTATGACTATTAATTCCACATTAACAATACAGATGGTAAAAAAAAGAAAATAATGCACTGACTGCAGGAATCATTAACCTTGATCAACTAAAAAAAAAAAATATCTACCTCATTATAATTTTCCACCTCAGCAGAAACCCCACAACTCAGACACATCTGGTGTAACACATCATTCACATCCCACTGATCCTGCTTCCTAACAGTCCTGCTTTAGTGGAGTGATGGAGGCATCAGCTGCAGGAGGAGGAGGAGGAGGCTGCGCGCTGTTACAGGCCACTGCATCCAGGATGTTTCCAAAGCGCATCGCCGCCTGTCCTCCAAACACCGCTGCCTCTACTGACAGCATCAGATAAAAACACATTCTGACTGATTTTTAACCATATTAAAGGAAGACGCCTTTTCCTGCTCTCATGTTTTCTCCTATCGTTCAAAAAATGGTTCCTACCTCAGTGCGGACAGCAGGACTCCATCGTTTTTGATTGCATGTGTTTTCCTCGACAGTTAAGGATCGAATTTCAAATAATAACCCGGTAAGAAGCTGATATTTTTTTCCTCCTTCTCAGAATCCGGTGCACCTGCTTAGCAGCGCTTAAATCCAATGAACGGCACAGAGAGCCAAAATAAAACACCTCCCTCTTTCCATCACCTTCTAAGGACACAGTCTGCGCACACTCAGGAATTTATACCATGGTCTCATATAGTAAACAGGACTGATGAGGAGCAAGAGCGAGATGGGAGGGGAAGGAGGGAGGGATTCCTCCAATCAGAGAAGAGCTGCGCCGTTACGCACAGAGCCCGGTGAGACAGGGGCCCAGCTCAGGTACAGAGCGCAGAGGGGTTTGTGTGTGACTGAGACCTCACTGTAAAACAGGGAGGAGGAGGTCAGCCTGTATGTGAGGTGATCAAAATGATGTCATTCCCAAGGCATCTAGCATTTGACTGGACAGCAGAATGTAAATCCCTTCAAAACCTATTAACGCCCTGTGCATGGAGGACGCTTTAATTGCCGCATAAGCTGCCAGCTCCGTCTGCCACAGCCTGGAGATGAAGGGCAGGTTTTCCTTTATTATCTTATGTCTGCAATCTCTACTGACCCTATTTTTTCGCTGGCACCTGAAAGGGACCTCCCCCACGATGTAATCCTTATTCTTTCAACAACTTTAATCGATTTAAATTATAATGAAAGGCTGTAAACAGCTGGTTATCCAAAATAAAAAGTACCGTTCTGTGTTTTGTAAAGCAGTTTTCATTATCAGCAACATGACACCTAAAACAAGGGGGGCATCCATGTTTTAACACAAGTTTAAACAAGTTTTCTATTGCTGCTCTTTCAGTAAATTGCACACTGCAGAAATTAACTAGAAATAAGTAAAATAATGATTAGATCAAGTGTATTTACCATTAATTTTAGTAGGTTAATGGGATGATTTGCCAATAGGATGAGTATTTTTACTCTTAAAATACGATAATTAGATTATATGCACTTGTAATAAGACAATGCAGTTGCTTTTTCTTATTTTAAATGTAAATTGTCTTGTTTCATTGGAAAGTGTCTCGCTTACCTCCTTAATTCAAGACAAAATGCACTTATTTTAAGAAAATATTACTTATTTAGATTAAATTTTTTTGCAGTGCATGGATCTTAGTTGGGAAAATGTAATATGACATTTTTTTTTTGTTAGGATCTCATCAACAGTAAAATCTGCATTTGATAACCTCTTCTTCAAACTATAATAGCTGGGCATGTCCAGCACTGGGTTGAGCTACTCTAAACAAGTCATAAAACACAGTTAGAGATTTATTTTTTTAATACAAATCTGTACATACTTAAAAAAATGCTAATATATATAAAATTATAATTTAATCTAAAAACGCTTTTGTAAAAGAGAGGGCTGCTCAGCAGGAGGGGCTCACCCATTGTGCAAAGTACATGAAGTGCCTCTGATCAAAGTGAAATTTTCACAGCCCCCTGTTTTGGAAACTCCTGCACAGCTTCAGAAAAATGCCTCAGACTTTATTTTGGTCTGACGAATCTGTAGTTTTCATGCGGTATTAAAAAAAGAAAATATAAAGTCTGAAAAATCCAGCATGTTTTTAATAATACAGATCATGAATCAGAGTTAAAAGTAATGAAACTTGAATGTTTAATGAATGACTGAGAATTTCGTTGTCGAAATTCTGTATGACCCCAGAGACTAAGCAGTTACAGCTCTGTAACCCTTTTTTAGAGCTAAATCCAAATCCAGCCCTTATCTTACAGATTAGGCCCACGTTGGGTTTAAACCCATAACGATGACCTCATCGTACTGTTTGCGGACTGTGGGGGAAACCTCGACTAATACACAGACGAACTGTAACAGATCGCTACAAAAACAAGCAGTGAAAGCCTCCCTGTTCACTCCACTTGACTGATGATTCAAAAACACTGCAACAGATTTGAGATGTTCTATTTTTCTACAGTAAAGCTTAAAAATTGATGTAGTTTAAAGTCAGAAAACAAAGGTCTTAAAGTATGAAACATAGTTAAATAAAAGTTTTCCAAACTGAATTTTTATTGGAGCACAAAATTGTTTATTTAAACTATTTTACTTTAGTTGATTTTTGCCTAAAGGGACTTTGAGACACATGCATCTTTAAAACAGAAAAGCAGTGACATGTGTAGAAAATAATGGGTAGTCAGGAAAAGCAGAATATGATTATTTTGGGGGAAAAAAACAACATATCTTATAGGGAACATGCTGAGTGTGAGAGTGATCTTGTTTTCCCCAAAGTTTTCACCAGTCTCCCCATTAGAAGCATTTTGTGACTCTACAATAAAAAAATAAAAAAAATTGGAGTCTTTGTTCAGGGAGCAAAAGTGACTCAAGCCTAAAGGGAAAGGACATAACAAAGTTTATACCGCGGTAACAGAAAAACCCCACAGCTCCAGATGAGTCAGAATATATTCAACTGATGTGCCTCAAATTGTTTTCCTATATTTTCATGCTTTGGGTTTTACTTTGCATGAGCTCTCTGTTGTAACAAAATCTACTGTTATGAAACAAATTTTTCTTTTCTCACCAAACATTCTTTCTGCCTTGTAATTACCTACAATTCATACTGTCAGAGCTAAATAAATAACATTGTATACATTGATTTAAGGAAATTTAAAAGAGCATTGAAAGAACATTTATTAAATATAGAGGTAAAACACGATTAAGACTGTGAGGGAGTACAGAGTCGTCTTCACTTGCTGTGCTTTGTAGTTTGTTTTGATTAGTTTGGATTGTTTCTGTGTATGTATATGGGTATATATGTATATGTACATATATATGTGTATATGTGTGTTTGTATATATGTATATGTATAGATTATGGGAGATGTTGTTTTAATGTCCACATAATTGTATTTCAAACTAAACTAAACTAAACCATGTCATGATCGGTTTAGAGATAAACCCACATGCAGAACACCACTGGAGACTTGGTAAAAGATTTAACAGAGTTTATTTAAGTTTCAAACAAATGTCAAGAACAAGATTCAGGTTCTGGTCCGGGCAGGATTCTCTGGCGTCTGCAGAGACG
>NW_015150487.1:503695-508199 GCF_000732505.1 Cyprinodon variegatus | reverse complement strand
CTCATCCAGAGCTTCTCTCGAGAGACTGGTTTCCTAGGAGCTAGAAGACAAAGGCAATTAGAATTAGGTTTCTCAAAGAAGATAACGTCTTTAGCTAAATTCAGAGGCTCAGGTTCGCTAACCAAACTTGGCTAACACTGCGGCGTCGAAGGAAGGTCTGGCAGCTGCTTATAAAGGCCGGTCTCCTGATGAGCTGATGAACGTCAGCTGTGCTGGAGGGCTCCAGCCCAGGAGGATCCACAGCGCACTCTGCTGGAGAAGGTGGAGAATCTCCAGATCCCAACAAACCAGTGTTTTGAATTTTTTTCCACCCACAAACTTTGTCAGATGAATTGAATTTTAGGTTGTTAAGCAAGATTTTCTTGACTAACAGACTTTGAGTGTCTGAACAATGTCTTTGAAAAAAACGTTCTGACAGATTTTGCTGTAATGCACTAAAAGCTCTGTGAAGGACTGGCGTCCTTTCCAGGGTGCAACCCGCCACTTGCCCATAGACAACTGGAGATAGGCACCAACACCTCTTGTGACCCTTGGGATAAGCGTGAGAGAAAATGGATGGATGGATGGATGGATGGATGGATGGATGGATGGATGGATGGATGATGGATGGATGGATGGATGGATGGCACTAAAACCTTTGTGTTGCAAAGCTGTTTACATATTTTGTGGAAAATAGTGTGTTGATAGCTCTATGAAAGCACTTGGAGTGCTTTCAAAGATAATATATGCCTAATATGCCTTTATAACAACCCTCCCAAAAACACTAGTTCTTGTTAAGGTGAAGCAATATACAGCAAACATTCATTCTGATGGTGTTTACTTAGTCTTTTGAGCTTAAAAATAGTTTTTGAGTGGTTGAAATACATTGTTGTATGCATACACTCTACTTCTACTTTAGTGAACACAGAGATTTATATTGTGTCTTATACTTCTTGGCAGCTGATACTTTTTGCACTTTTTCACAGTTGATCTTTGCCTATTCCTCTTTCTTTTCACACTTATGCTGGTTAAATTTCTGATTTTATTGTACATTGTGATGTGCTCTTGATGTGATGAATACTGACAAAGCGTGCTAATAAAAGGACCACAATAAAGTGTAAAACACAGAAATAATGTAAAGTAGGCAAACGGGGTGCATTACCTCAATCAAGCAGAGTGAACAGGCAGCACAGACATTTGTAAAATCATATGTGGAAAGGCACCTTTAAAACTTTGGGTAGGTAGCTGGTCTGTTATGTGTCAAAGTTGCTGCTCCCAGATAATATTTTTTCCATATTACAGACCACCTATTGGACAAATAGCAAACTTCTTCAGTTTTTGAAGTCACTTTTGGGCTGGAAACTTTGCGGTAACTTATTTTCTGTTAGATTGGCTTCTTGGGTGCACCAATGCACACAATTTGATGATCCATACAAAATGTTGATGTCTTGGCTCATTTGAGTTATTTTTCTTTCTTCAATGTCCTTTTACTTATTTCTACACTTCAGTTAACAAAATCAGTATAAAGTAACTTTGGAGCTTTGAACCCAATGTAGTAAAGAAATATTATTGTTTTCTTTCCTTTTTTTTCTCCTCGATTTATAGTAATATAAATCGAGGAAAAAAATAAAATAAAAAATATATTACTAATTTACTATTTTGTTTTTGTCCAATAAAAGATGACATACAACTATAAAAAAAATTTCTATGAGGCAATAGTTGGAGACAAAGTTAGAAATACATTTTAATAAATCAAGATAGCAGCTTATCTTCAAATACGGGCAAAGAATTGAGGATAAAAATTTGATTAATTAAAGTTGCATGCAGTGTTTTAATGTTACATGAAAAGAAGTCAGGAAAAAAAACTAACAGCCTGCAATTCTAGCCATCTAAGATTTCTGGTCCATCTCTGTCTGAAGGCAGTCTTAACTTTTTAATATGTATGTTCTTTATCTTTCTCTATCTTTCTCATAATTTATTCATTGGGACTCAGATTTTTAAGGAAAGTTTCTCTGTGTTTAGTCTTTAAGGATCATTACTGATGCTTTTAAAGACAAACACAGCTTATGTTTTTTTTTTGAAAAGAATTACATGAGAATGGCTCAGAATAAGAATACTGCGGGATATCAAAGCAATGTACAGAAAGCGGTAGCCTTCACAAAAACATCCAGTTTTGACCAAAATATTTAGATTTTATTTTCAGTGGCGATTTTTTAAATCTAAAACAAAATGAATTACTCTGAGACTTTTAAAAGGACTGCAGCATTAGGTGGCATCTAGCCAAGTAGCTGATGTAAAATGCTGCATCGCTTGGCAACATACATCATTATCTGCAGGAGGGAATTAACAGAAGTCTGCAGTGGAAAATGTAGAGAGGAATGTCATGTACCTCAGACTGTTCATGTACAGTATGTGGTGTGGGAACCAGTGCCAAGTGGACACAGATTGTCACAGTGTGGATCTGGGGGGGAAGGTTGCTGAAGAGAGGTGCGTTCACATGTTTGTGTAGGGTTGGAACTAGACTAGAGAATGAGGGGGAGGGCAGATTCTGTCTCTTTGAAGCTTTGAGCCTATTTATGGGTCCTCATTGAAAGTCTCTTGTGTTATTCATAATCACTTTCCCTCATACAAAGCAGAATCATTGGCCAATCAAGAAATCCACTTAGTTTAATTCCTAAAGGGATTTAACACAAAGGGAAAAAAGATAAATAGCACCTTTCTTTTCATCATATTAACAACCAACAATGAACTAACATAAGATTTCTGATGAAAACAAAATAATTTCAGATATAATTTGGATTATTTTGGTATTAATCTACCATGTGATAAAATGCATTTCTATATGATACGGGCCAATGCTTCCATCAGTCAGGTTGTCCCTAAAAATGTGTGTCATATGATTCAGTGAGGGGATTCATTAAGACTGGCGCCAATCAGTATTGGTGGGCGTGTTGGTGGCTTTTTGTGGGTGGGAGGGATTCTCCATTTCAGGCGGATGATCTCACCTCTCTGTCTGCAGCTTAGGAGGAAGACTTTTCATTCATGAAGTTCACCCATTCACACATGAGCATGCACAATAATGTGCACGCAAACACACACACATTCAACCAAGCCTTGTCTGCAGAGGATGCAGAGGATGCTGAGGAGGCGATCGTGCCAACAAGGCAGCATCAAGGTGAGGTCATCCCCGGATGTTAAGCTTCCTCCCTGTTTTTAAAATGCTCTAAAATGTTGGTGTTATATTCCATTACATCATTGGATATTATTTGCACCACACCTTTGCATATAACGGATGCTACCGAAAACCGTGGAGGTTATATCTACGCACCAAACAGACACTATATACATTTTGCACACCTGAATAACAGTTTCCTTGGATTTGTTCTCTACCAGCACCAGTGAACAATATAGGTAATGTTTTAACACCCTATTTTACAAACCAGGGGTCACTAATTGTGTGTAAACATTGCCCTCTATGGTATGTGAAATGTTTCTTAACTTTAAAGAAATAGTTAAACCATCTGCATTCAAAGACCAGCGTCCAATGAGTTAACTCTTTAAATTTAGCAAGATCCCATAAAAATGATCAAAGTGAAATGTGGATGGGATCTAATTTTACAATTTTATTTAGTTTGGTTCATATTTACCCCACATTTCTTAAGGCAGACTTAAATCTTCTGTTCAGTCTAATCCTATTACAGTATCAGCTGGTGTAGGATGATATCAAGAGATGCTGCCCAGTATGAGATGCTGTTGTTACACAAAAACAGAACATTTGATATGTTTTAAATCAAATATATTTTCCTGTGACGGCAACATGTGCAGCCTCATGATAAATGGTCTGGTAGTTCTTTATATTTAAATGTAGCACTTTATATTTGTTTACCAAATTGTTTTTGATTCTTTTTTACTCATGATAATTATTTGGGTGCGCACATTTGGTTGACTCATTTTAAAACATTTTGCTTGTTTGGTTTACTCTAAACTAATGCTTTTCTTTTGAGTTGCCAGTTCCTCGGAGGCTGCCATGTGGGCTTGGCTGGGCCAGTGAAGCAAGAGTCCCAGCGGCAAGGAATCTCAGTGGCACTAAGACTTAATTGGACTCTTCCACTTTTTAGAAGAGGTGTGGGAAGGTGTGTTTCTTTCTTATGCCGGTTCTGTGGTATCGGTTCGGGGGGGGGGGAGCTGCGCGGCATGGTGGGGTGCGGGTCTTGGGTCCTGTTTTGGGCTCCGGTTTTTCCGCTCGCACTTCTCCTCTTGCCTATTTATTAGGCCCGAGCAGCTCACCGCTGCGAGAGCCTATTGTTCCTGTATCGTTTGTTATTAGGCCCGAGCAGCTCACCGCTGCGAGAGCCTATTGTTCCTGTATCGTTTGTTATTATTAGGCCCGAGCAGCTAAGCGCTGCGAGAGCCTATTGTATCTGTAATGTTTATTATTATTAGGCCCGAGCAGCTAAGCGCTGCGAGAGCCTATTGTATCTGTAATGTTTATTATTATTAGGCCCGAGCAGCTAAGCGCTGCGAG
>NW_015150487.1:495000-502159 GCF_000732505.1 Cyprinodon variegatus | reverse complement strand
GTTTTTCCACATTGTTAAATTATTGTTGTAATTAAAGTTGGAGAGTTGAATTACTTAAGTTATTTTTTCTCATGTTGCTGATTTTGTATTGCGTAGATTAGCTTGGTCTTTGTGTAGTAGTTTTGCTTAGGTAAGTGTTTGTAATGTTCCCTGTTGTGTCAAAATGGCCTGATCAGGCAGTACATATATTCCAGTATATATGTTGTGTGTCAGTTTGTTAGCTCAATTAATACTTCAGTTGGTTGTGTAAATTTTTTTTTATGTTTAGAGTTCAGATTTTTTGTTGTAAATAAATCTGTTACCGTTTTTTCCTCAAACTTCCCTGTGCTTCTCAGATTTTTATTTTTGGCTTGGTTGCTCACACTCCCTAAATCTTTTTTATGAGTATAACTTTTTGTTTTAGTTGACCTTTTCTCTTGGGGTTTGCTGTTTTTTTTTCTCTTTCTTAACTAATTGTAACAGGGTTCACTTGAAAGTGAATCTAAATCCAAAGATTTTGGAAGAACAAGGAGTTATTGCTTGGTCCAAAGCATTTTACGATAAGCGTTCATACCTGCCCATAAAAGGTGTACTTACTGAGAAAATAACCATTGGTTCATTGCAAGTGAATAACAGGTTTAAAGAAACTCTTAAATTAATTTGCTAATGATCAATCACTTTTTTTGTTTTTTACTGAAGGCTCTGACCAGTTGCTCTAATTGTTGTTTAATGGCTGCTTGTAGATTCAAAACCTGCGATTCTTAATTTCTTAAAGCTGGAAATGATTGTAAAAAATCTGAATGGAATACTTTTATAACTGGTCTGATTTTCCTAGAGAATACAGTAACTCTCAGCTTTCTCTTACTATTTTCAAGCTGTTTAAATGAATCCATTAAAAACTAAAGTGGTCTGCTCCTTAGAGCCTCTGGCAGTGGCTCGGTAAGGAGAGGGTTAAAGAACAATAAAGGAGGGGGAGAAGCCTTCCTGAAAGTCACATGGTCTTTGCCAGGAAGAAGGGCAAGAAGACTGCAGAGAGGGAGCGCGTGGGTGGGTGGGTGATGGAGACGAGTGAGGGAGGAGTCTGGATCATGTTGCCGTAGTAACTAAATCCTCAGTTGGCCGTGTGAAGTCAGAGGCGTAATATAAGGTGGTGACTGCACTTCCATGCTGGGGGGTGCTGTGAGGGGGGTGGCATGATGGTGCTGGGGTGCAGCAGTGGTGACTCACAGTGGAGAACACGCTCTGCATTCTAATGGAGATGGAACAACTCCTCACAAAGCTTCATCGGCTACATCACCTTCAATCCTCAGCCCTTTCTCCTGTGCAAACTGCCCCCTAACTGATCACCAGCATCCTCTACCTCCCCTTTCCTGAACATATACTAATTAAGTCATTATGATAGTGAAGGGACCATTAGTGTTAGAGTTCTGGTGGCTTCTCTCGCTCATGCTGATAAAGGAAATCTAATAGAGGGAACCAAATGCTTAGACAGGCAAGTAAACTGCAACCATGTAATTGGTGATGGTATAATTGCACAGCAAAGGCAGCAATTAAAGTGATGATATGTGTAAACTACACTCAAGATTATCATTGAATTAACTACACTTCCCAAATACCCTTGAGTGCGGAAGCTCACCAGCTTCTAGGGAGGAGGTGTTAGTAATTATACTGTCCATATTTATGGTGCTTTTTTGGTGTTTAGGGGAGAGGAGTTTTAATTCCAATTGCAGGGAAACTGGTTTGTATCTCCTAAATATATTATGAAAAAAAAATACACATGTGCTTTTTTATTTTCTTTATAAGTGGTTGAAAAGATAAATGTTGCAAACATAAAAAGGTTGTTAACTATACATAAAAAATGCTTATACAATATACACGAGGTATAACCTTTTTAGGATGATGAACATGTTTATTGTTTTTATTTTTTTTTAGAATCATTATTCAGTTGAAAGATATTGGAGCTAAAATATGGCAGAAATAATTTCTTTATTTTAATTTCAAAAATGTTTACCTACATAATAAAACAAATACCACATCATTGCTTTATGTTGTTTTATTTAACAGCCACAATTTTAAGACCTACTTCAGCGGAGGTGACGTCCCATTGCCTGACTGCAAATAATTGACTTTACATCGAGCGATGCTCTGCTTTTCCTTTTAAGGAAACATGCAGTGCTGTGGGTTCATTTCCCATCATTGCTGTGTAAAACTGGAAGGAACAGGGAGGGAGGTAAAAAAAAAAAAAAAATCTCAGGCTTGTTGACGTCTCTTTGGTCTCCACCCACAACTCAATCTCATGGTATGACTACAGCCAATTGAACGCAGGCAGATTGGAGATGTCATACGTGGTTAAGTTGTAGTGAGATGTTCCCTTCAAGTTTGTTTATGTCTCCTTGTTTGTGACATTGATTCACTTCATTTTTGGGAAGAGGAATACCAGCTGTGCCCTCTGCAGTCAAACATAAAAAAACAGACATGCCCTGAATATTTTATGTTACATGAAGTCATAGCTTCATTGTATATTTTAGCATATATTTTAGGATACATTTGGGAATCTAATTCAGAAAAAAAAAGTTGTGGTAAAGATTTGTCTCATACTACTTTATTTATAAACAGTATTTAAACTAACAATGCTGAACAAAGCAATGTACAGTAAGGTACAGTAAAGGTTTAATGTCCTAAACTTATATTTTGGATCCAGGAAAACTCAAAGGTACCAAAGTATGGAAATTAGGCACCGACAGGATTAGGCATGGATTATTTTGGACATCTTGTTTCATATATGATATATTAAGTAAAACCAGCTAGGTACTAGCTGCAGTTGTCTCTGAAAAATCAGCAGATTTTGCACATATTTTGACAGTTCACAAAATATCCATATATTGCATTGCTACAATACCCCAAAAAGAAAACATGGTAGATTTAGGTTTAAGGTTGCATACATTTTTACCATGTTTCTTGTTGATGGAGGAAATTTCCTACAAGATCCCCAAATGTATCTGATAGATATTTTATGAAGGGATGAGATGGCAAGGACACATTCCAACATTCAACGCACTGTGTATTACCAAAAAATAGATTTTGTAATGCAAAGTTATTCACCTATGGCTTTTCACCCAGCCTCTCTTTTGTTCCAACACGTCACAGTATGGACAAAAAACCTGGCAAGGCAAGTTTATTTGTAAAGCACAATTCAGTACAAGGACAATTGAAGGTGATTTACATTAATTAAACAATAAAATAAAAAAAAAATGAAAATAGAATAAAAACAAATTAAGATAAAAGCAGGTAGCAAAACAAATAAATCAGTTTGAACTCAACCTTAAACGAATAATACCTCAGTTAGCAGTTTAACTCCAACAATCAAGGGCAGTTCTACACAAATGGGTTTTTAAATTTGACTTGAACTCAGCCTTTCATCACTTTTACAGTCTTCTGGAAGTTTTTTCCAGATCAGTGGAGCATAGGAACTAAATCCTGCTTCTCTATGTTTGGTTCTAGTTCTGGATGGACAGATTAGGCTTTAACTAAAAGACCTGAGTTGTCTGGGAGGTTGATACACTGACAACAAATCTGGTATGTATTGAGGAGCTGATCCATTCAATGATTTATAGACTAACAGCAGGATTTTAAAGAATATTCTCTGAGCTACAGAGTCAGTGTAAGGACTTCAGAAACGGGATGTAAGGTGTGCTCTACTTTCTTAGTTCTAGTGAGAACACGGGCAGCATCGTTTGCAGCTGTTTGATGGACTTTTTAGGCAAATCTATGAAGACACTGTTGCAGTAATCAGAAGATTAATGCATGAATGAGTTTTTCTAGTCCTTCAATCCTGAAAACGTTCTTCGGTGATAAAAGCCTGACTTAGTAACTGCCCTTATGTGCCTCTAAATGTTTGGGTGTGAGTCCATCATGAGAATCAAATTTCAGTCATTATCAGTGCTTTCTAGCTGCAGCAGCTGAAGCTGTCTGCTAAATCTGGATCTCTCCTCCTTTGATCCCAAGATTATTGCCTCAGTTTTATTTTTATTCAGTTGGAGTAAATTGTGGCACATCTGATCTAGCATCTAGCCTTCAAACAGATACTTAACTGAGTTCTTTGATCTGAATTAAGGAATCCACTGCTGTACTGCTAGTTAAGTATTGCTTTGGTAGATTTTTGTTTGTTATAGAATGGGGGGACACTTCTCAAAGCAGTTTGCATAAATATATATGGACCTCCAGTTTAGCTTATATAGCTAACCTTCATGTACACATGTACACAAACACTAAGAAAGTAGTTTTTTTTAACTAAATATCATGTCACTGTTTTTGTGTATTAATTATCCCCAAAAATAAAATTTAATATTTTCTTTCATTTTATGTGATTCCTTATGTGTAGCATATGTTTAATTTCTGCTCAAACAAAAAAAGTTGTTGTTTTTTGCAGTTTATCAAAATTTTCCAAAAATAGATGAGCTGATCTTACATTCATCTAATATATGCAGCACAGCAGCAACTCCCAAATTTGTATTCTAGAGAATCCCATTCCCTAATTATACAGATTTATGCAAATGGCCTGCTTCGCTGGATCACATATTAGCGGTATCAGGAGTCATTAATTCAGCTAAGGGACAATTTGATATAATAATGTGATGAAACTGATGCCCCCATTACCTCAGGCTTATATTAGTGGAAGAAGCTTGTTTGTTCTTTGTTTGTATATTAAAAATAAAGGAATATATTTCATGAGAACTGAAATGTTTTTGTTTGTTTTTTTCAGGAAAAAAAAAGAACAGAGTGAAGTCATTAATGTATGGTATTGCGGTGCTATTTTTTAGAGTCCATTTATAAATAGTTTAACAGTGATAGAAGACCATGAAGAGGAGTTAACACCTTGGAAGAGTTGATGCTTTCAGTGTGTTGGACCATTCAGATATCTGTGAATACAGTGTAAAAAAACAACAACAGAGCAAACAGAGCTGATCATCAGTAAATTCATTTGTAACAATTTGTAATTCTTTAACGACAACTACTACAGATAAATAGACATGTTTAATACAACAGATATTCTTTAGAGAACCATATATCCCTGTCTAGGCTGAGGGTAAACAGCCTGTAAATAAAAAAAAGATAAAAATAAATAAAAAAATCAAATAAAAAGAAACAACTAGGTAAAAATAAGGATGTGAAAAGAATCCTAATTTCTATACCAATTTAATCAGCCATGGAGTACAGACACAAGGTCAATACCTTTCGAGGCCAAGACCAAGACCATATAAAGTCTTGGTCTTCAATTCACTTCAGTTCTATTTATTTATAAAGCGCCATTTAACAACACATGTCATCTTAAGGCACTTTACAGTTCACTGTAGCTACAGTGGAGAGGAAAAACTCCCTTTTAACAGGAAGAAACCTCCAGCAAACCCAGGCTCAGTGTTAGCGTCTATCTGCCGAGGCCGACTGAGGTTCAAGGAGACAGAAGCAGAGATACAAAAAGCAGCTGTAAAAGGCGACCCGGTCCAGGAAACACACAGCCAGGCAGACAAGCTCCGAGCCAACCCATGTCATGAAGAGAGCACATTCAGCCAGTCACAGTCAGAGAAAGAGGACTACACTGGAAAACAGGCTGATCTCCAACATCTATAAGCAAGGGTGTTGATGGCAGCAGTGACGCTTATATTTCTCTCCAGGATGGTGTCACAGCCAAACAGGAACAGACGAGGCGAAGCTACTATGAGCAAAAGCAGAGAGAGCATACCTTTAGAAATTGAACTAACAGATTCTGCAGAGTGCGAGAATAGAGATAGAATGAAGCAGAATGATGAAAAATAGGGGTCCCTATGTCCTTTAGAAGTCTAACCCTATAGCAGCATAACTATAGAGATAGCTCAGGATAACCTGAGCCACTCTAACTATAAGCTTTATCAAAAAGGAAAGTTTTAAGCCTAGCCTTAAAAGTAGACAGGGTGTCTGCCTCACGGACTAAAACTGGTAGTTGGTTCCGCAGGAGAGAAGCCTGATAACTAAACGATCTGCATCCCATTCTATTTTTTAGAAATTCTAGAACCACTAGTAAACCTGCAGATTGAGAGCAAAGTGCTTTGTCAGAAACATAAGGAACAATCATATATCTGATATAAGATGGAGCTTGGCCATTTAAGGCTTTATATGTGAGAAGGAGGATTTTAAATTATATTCTGGATTTAACAGGAAGCCAATGAAGAGAAACTAGGATACAAGAGAAATTATCTCTCTTTTTAATTTTCATCATAACTCTGGCTGTAGCGTTTTGGATCAGCTGAAGACTTTTAACTTTTTCAAATGCAGCACTGAGATCTGACAGGTCAAGTACATATACCAGTCCTTTATCTGAGGTCATGAGAATATCATGGCCTTAGATAGGAGGCCATAGAGGAAAATGAAAAGGTCTGTCTACTAAAGAAGTGACTGCATTATTTAGGCTGTAAAGATTCAGATGCATAACAAGGGACTAAAATAATCCCAAGGAAAATGGAGATCAGTACTCAGTTCTACTTACTGTCAAACCCTGGGTCAGCAGGACAGTGATTGGTGCGCAGTCTGCAGTTACACTGAATTAAACCCTTAACTTTTCAGTTTTTCATAGTGTATGTGCAAATATCAGGAAATAAATGCATTCAAACCTTAACAAGCTAACCCACACTAACAAGATCGTCATAGAAGAATGAGTCCATGTCACTGGTTTCATATGCATGATTTTAATTAAGTTTTTGGACAAATAAGGAAAGATGTTATTGTAGAATTAGTCTTTCTCAAAAGTTTTAGTTTCCTTGTTGTAAGAGCCACAATGGAAGAAATGTAATAATTTATCCTATGCAAAAGCTTAGAGTTAAAAAATAAGTCAAAGCTGAATCATTGACTCTGTCCATGGTGCTGATCTAGTGGGCCTGTGTATTAGGCTTGGTATCTTAGCAGTTTAAACAGTTGACCTTAACAATTATATTGAGAAACAAATCTGTTGAAATACAAGTAACTAAAATATGCTTAATTTGCAAGAGTTCACTGTGGGAACACTTGGAGTATTCTTATTTGAAAAAAACAAACAAAAAAAAAAAAACCATACACAGTAGTATAATTGTAAAAAAAAAAAAAAAAAAAAAAAAACCATACACAGTAGTATAATTGTAAAAAAAAAAAAAAAAGTAGGTGGATGGTGGAT
>NW_015150487.1:471293-494950 GCF_000732505.1 Cyprinodon variegatus | reverse complement strand
AAAAGACACCCTTTCTATGACTGTCTAATATAGGGGTCTTGTTAACCTTGAAAACCCTACAAAAGCATGATTTGGAATAGGACTTAATTTTCATTTTCATAACAAAAAAGATTGAAAACAGCATTTAATCAGTTATATTTTACAATTTACACCTACAAACACAAAAAACATACATTCTTTTGACAATTTAAAGCTTTTATGGTATTCCTGCTGAAACAAGATACATTTTCACCTTTTCAAAACCAATAACCAATAGAATTGCATCTAATGTTATTTCACAAATAGTTTGATGTATTAGTTTATTTGATTACCGTAGTTGTTTTCGATGCTCATCCCTGAAAAAAGAAGATGCCCGGGAAATATTGTATTTGTATACCATATATGTATTTATGTATGAATACATATATTGTTAACATGTATGTTTATTTTATGTTTAAGAAATGAACACATAAACATAAAGTAACATAGAATTAAGCTTTATTCATTTTTGTTTAGTTGCCCTCCGAATCACTAATGGGTAACCAGAGTCTTTAGCGCCATCTGCTGCTAATACTTAAAATTATAATTACAATACTTGTAATTACAATACCTATTTTTTCAAAAAAGGAAAAGTATAATATTTCTACTGGTTTTATCTAAAGTGCTATCAGCTTTAATATTAAATTAGCCAATCATAAATGTAGACAAGTAGGAGTAACAGCTTCATTTGATATGTGACGTAAGAGGGACGTCACATCCGGTCCGGCAGCTAAATGTACCCGCCAATAGCGCTCGTCTTGTGCAGTTACATGAATGTGGTTTATACGAGTTGCTGCACTTAAAATAACAAAAACTTCCTACTCGGTAGCAAATACAAAAGGTTTGCGTCGATCAACGAGGTTGGGTTTTCTGTCTAGCTGGTGTCGTTTTGGCTCTGTGAATATTTCTGCTGCAGAATTTATGTCAACTGAACCGAAGAGAATCCGCACCGAAAACATGACGATTAAGAAGATCGGAACTCACAATGGATCCTTCCACTGCGACGAAGTATTGGCCTGCTTCTTTCTTCGCCAATTACCGGAGTACGCGGTAGGTTCGGACAAAATCTGTAAAGAAATCGGACTTTAATTCCCGTTTTTTCTTTTTAAGTATTTTATTCGTTGCGTTTTGTGTTTACTTCGATGCAGCACAAGATGGCGCTGTGATTTTACAAAATAGTCATGTACTCGGAGTTTGGTATAAAATTAAATATTCTTTACGTTTGAAATCCAAGTATTTGAGAATCTAACAATGTGTTATCTATTTGTACTTAAATGAGGTTGTACAATATATTCAGGGACGTTTTTATTTCAGAATTAACAAAAAAATAAGCTGTACCGTTATTCTTATTTCCCAGTTGATCACACTACTGCACTATGTTTTCCTCAGCACTCTTTTCCTCGTTTATCATTAAAACTTCTCAGCCAGTTGCTCTCCATATAACATATGTGAACTTAGTGCTGAAAATAATTTTTTTAACTTGGTATAATTCTGCAGAAACCAAGTAGAATTTGATTTAATATCATTCAACTTACTTAATCAATGCATCTTCTATGAAAAGGAGCAGACAGACCGGTCTTATGAAATCTGCCCTTTAATTCATTTTACAACAATTCAGCATCAGTTCTGTAACAGTATTTTAATTAATCTTTTCTCAATTATCAACATTTGCTGTAATTACATTTAAAAGTTTAATTATAAATACAGCAGATTTTAAAAACATTAAAATTTGAGGATTTGGTTGACTTTAAGACTGCTAAATGTATGTACAAAGTAAAAGATAAATAGTTGCCAGTACATATTCAAGGTCTGTTTTTGATCAGGGACGGCGCTTATGATATCAGAGGGTATAAAATGTTCAGAAAACCAAAAGCAAGAACAAATGTAAAACAACATTGTACTTTTGTTGGGGTTGATGTATGGAACTAATTAAATCAGGAGCTAAAAGATTGTACAACATTAACAAGGTTTAAAAACATATTTAAGAATAATACGATAAAAAAAAAATGAAACGTGAATAAAATTAAGAGCAGTAAGATATTGGGTGTGTTACCTTTTTTGTTTCTTTCTTTCTTTTTCCTAAAAAATGTTGTTTTTGTATAATAATATTTCCTAAAATCGTATGTTGGTATGTATTATAAAATCTTTTAATCTTTTTTTTTTTCTTTCTTTTGCTTTCTAGTCCAATGTAAATTGCCTTTGGAGGGTGGGAATTATAAGCTTCTTGCTTCTGCCAATACATCCTTTTCAGACTGTTTTAATTTATGTTATATGGACATATACTGTCTTCACTATATACTTGTATGTCTGAAATAAATAAATAAATAAATAAATAAAAAAAGTATTTCAAGTATTATACAGCTAATTCAATATCTTAATGCAATATCATAATTATATCCATGCATTAACTATCATAGATCCCTAACATTGTAGTTTTTATCTTTTTTTAATTCAATCATCGTTTTTCATTCTTCATTTTATCGATTACGGCTGTTCCACAAAAATAATAATTTTTACTGTGAGGATCCGTTCTGTAATTTTTTTCTCAAATGTTGGTCAGATGTTATATTTTCTTTTTTGCTTTGTGCTAACTTAAAGTATCATATAATGACTTGTTTTACCGTCATAATGTAAACTTCTATTTTGACAAACTGCAGCCAATTAGGGTCACAGAATTTTAAAACTTTTTGATAAATCTTATGCATTTCTAATGCCCCCCAATAAGATGTTTAATTTCAATTCAATTTATTTATTTAGTGCAAATTCACAATATATCATCTCAAGGTACTTTATAGAGACAATTCAATCATATACAGCCAGAGTGGTAAAAAGTTTTCTATCTAAGGAAAACCAGCTGATTGCATCGAGTCTTTGACTTTGCAGGATTTGCTCCTCCTGGATGAGCATTTGGTTACAGTAGACATTTGCCTCCATTTTGTTGCTAGCTCTACAGCAATTCCTCACAGTAATATTTATGATTGATTGTGATCCTTTTTCAGGATGCTGAAATAGTTCGGACTAGAGATGCAGCGCTATTGGCAGAATGTGACATCGTTGTTGACGTGGGAGGAGAATTCGACTCCAAAAGGCATCGCTATGACCATCATCAGAGGTACCATCTCATTTCACTTGGTAGCTGGTAACAAATCACGTTGTAAACATGAACATGCCTTTTGTATATCAGTTTAGAGGTGCATGTAAGAAAATTACAATATCTTGAAGAGTTTCAGAAAATTAAAAAACTTTCCTTTTTTCTTTTTTTTTATATAAATTTGATGATTATAAATTACATATATGAAAAGCCAAAATTCAGTGTCTCACAATATTGAATGTGTCCCTGAGCCTCTAAATGGTCATTTCGTGTTGATGAGAGGGCAACACAGGGTTATTGCACAGGATGTTTATATGGGATTTATATAGATAGATATTTTTATTCATACATATATATAGATATTGCGCTGAGTGTCAGATATAGAGAATCAGGTTATTGCGCAGGGTATCGAATAGTAATTTCCCATTATACATTGCACAAGTTATTGCTGTTGTAGTGTCATATTTTAGAGTCTGGTTGCAGCAGGAATGATTGACCTGCGGTAGCGCTTCTTTTTGCAATCAGGGTGTAAAAGTCTTTCACTAAAGGAGCTGCTCAGCTCCTCTGCAGTCTGGTACAGAGGGTCAAAGGTGTTGTCCATGATGGATGTAAGCTTGGACTGCACCCAAGGGTTATCAAGCAAAATCCACACACGAATTTAAGAGGGTTCACAAGAGGTGGGCTGAGGATAGAGTCAGTGCATTAAGAGCCACTAAGCACAAACAAATCCTACACGTCACATTCTTACCTGAGTTATAAAGATATAGGCCTTTGGGCTACTGCTCAATGGTAAAAAATAATCATCTATTTAAATGAAGGTAATTTTTATTTCAGTCGTAAATAAAGGTCCCAGAGTCTGGAGGAAGAGTGGAGAGGTACATGATCTACATTGCCGTAGGGCCATAGGGAAGTTTCCACAGTCAGTGATGGTTTATGCCTCCTATGCGTTTTCTGAAGTTGTGTCCACAGCTTCTGTCTACCAGGACATTTTAGAGCCCTCCTTGCTTCCTTCATTATAGAAGATTGTGATTTAATTTTTCCAACAGAACCAGGTACGGGCCCATATTGCTAAAGGAACTAGAATCTGTTTCAGTGATCATTGTGTTTAGGGATTTCCTGATCCAGTGATGATATCAGACACCAGTCCAAAATAAAAAAAAAAAAAAAAACAAATAGTAGAATGTATCGCCCTAAATATAGAATAAATGACTCGGTTGTTTTTATAATTATTTTTGTTTACTATTATTCGCTGTTTGAGATAAATCCCTTTTATTATTCCTGCTGATATAGAAGCAGATTAATATCTGTATTGGGCAATACTCAAACATCTCCTTGCTCTCTCTCTGTATGGCTAATATCCCTGTGTTAATAGCGTACTCTATCTTTGGTTGAAGAGGGAGAAATGTGCAGCACAGAACACACAGCACGGGAACACTCACATGGGTGAACTGTGTTGTCCTGCATTGGATGAGGGGTTGTAGAAGGCAAACAAGTTCGTCAGACCGACACGCGGGCACCAACAATCCTACGTAGTTTGTTATTGTCCCTCTTGTCTCGAGGGGGTGGAATAACATGGTGCAGACCATGCTTCAAAATTAGGCATAAATCAAAAATATCTGCGTCATACTTGTGACAGTATACACAGTCCTTAAGTGTTGAGGGCTGCTTACTAAGGCATTAACGCCAAATGCTCAGTTAAAGTCCTAACCTATTGGTGGCTTCATTCAAGATTAGAAAATATTGAAATTGGGGCACGTTTCCACTGGATTCCACTTTAATATGAATAACATTGATAATGTCCTCGATATCTGATGCTAATTAATCAGATTAACAGCAAGATTTCCCACCAAGGCTGTTTTTCTTGATTAGGTGTAAAATATTGGCCAGTTTCATGTCTGGTCTTTAGTTATTACTATCCGACACCTTCCATGTTGATGTGCCTTATCTTTAAGCCAGGGGCTGTAATTAATCTCATTTATTGCACAGGGTTCTCCAGCCCCCACATATTTTATCATTCTAGGGTTTTTTATTATAGCGATATTTATATATTAAAATAATGAAGATTAAGGATGTTGTCAGTGTTACCCCTCCTTTAGTTTCTTTTCTGAAATATTGAATTAGTCTGTCTCTATACGATTCATGAAGGGACAATCTCTTTTTCACTGAAAGTCTTGTAGGTGTGGGTAAAAAAGCCGGTTCCAGCTGTTTTGCTAACTTATTGTCCTGATCTGAATCAGACTGCTTTTAGGCCTATATACTGATAAACGCATGTCAGAGATCTCTTGCTCTCCAGCGGTTTGTGCTAATTAGCGCTCCTTCAATCGAACCCCCTGCTGTTAGTTCACGAGGCTCAGGGCTGCTACGACTCAGTCAGGGGCCACAGCAGAATGCGGTTGTCACTTGCATATGCTGATGATAATTGTAATGGCAAAAAAGGATATAACTGGGCCGAATGCTTGAGTAAAGAGCTGGAAAGGGGCAATTAGACAGATGAACCTGACAGCTGCATCAATAGAAAAGCAGACACCAAGCCTTTAAAAAGCTGTGTCATACGATAATTATTATTCTGTATATTTTAATAGCAAGATCGAGTGAATCAGTGGAATGGATAGATTCAGAGATTGAAAGACAAACCAGCTGTGGCGGAAGGATAGTGGATATATTGGAGAAATGTTTGATATGGAGCTAGCAGTGGAAAAGGAAAAGATAAGGATTATAGGAGTAGCGAAGGAAGATATTAAGAGCAATTGGGTGATGGAAGAGGATTCTAAGGATTGGATGAGATGGAGGCAATAATCTGCTCTGGAAAGCCTTAAAAGGGGCAACTGAAAGAAGAAGGTAGTTTGTTGACTAAAGTGTAATCACTCGCAGCCAATTTAGTCCCAGTCAATTCTTGCTTTGCTGTTTGAGCCACTATGTTGGGCAAAGCTAAGATAAACTGACTTGTGTTGCTTCCAAGTGATAAATTGATGTCAGTGTTTTTTGTTTAGATATCATTTCTAGAGAATGAAGAACACATTAAAGAAAGGGAAATAAAAGAAGTGGATAAAAACAACTTATGGAATAAGATAAGTCTAGAGATGTCCCGATCCAGGTTTTTGCACTTCCGATCCGATACCGATATTGTTTTTGGACTTCCGATCCGATACCGATACTGGCCGATACCAGCCTATTCGGGCATGTATTTAAGTTTAAGTTAAAGTATTAAGCCTTAGTTGTAAGACTCATGTTGAAAAGGGTTTTAGTACACTTGATAACATCTAGCCAACTGAATTAGGTGCGATTGAATAAAACACAATGATTGGTAACAACAAACTTTCCTGTTTATTAAGAGATAAACACAAACTGGACAAAATTATGAATAGCAATCTGAAATTGCACAGTGAACAGTAAAACCGTAAACAGTTAAAGGTGCAAGTATTACTGTAAGTTTTAATAAAAATGCAAAACAGAATATGGAAAATATTCTATTAACTTAGAATCAGGACTCTACTCTTGAAAAAAGACACTGCTTAAAAAAAATCAGTGCAAATAATAGTGAACTATTACACAAAAATGCCTTATACTCCCCAATCTCCTCCACACCTAGTCTCCATCTACACATCGTGCAGGATAAAATAATCCAACACGGCTGACATTTTCCCCGCTATCTTCCAATTCACCTGTTTTAATGGTTAGGCCGGGAGACAGACCCAAAAAGACCCGTGGTTGTGTTGAAGGTGTTCTGGAAAATGCGGACCGGATTCGGGGAACACTGGCGCAAAATAGTGGAATGGATCATTTCAATCGGTGAAACTGGAAATACGGCCGTTTCAGGAAACTGCCGTATACTGGAATACGGACCAGATTTTTTTTTTAAAACTGGATCGGCAGTCTGGATCGGCATTTGTTATATGCTTTGCCGATACGCATTTTTTTGCCCATATCGGCGTCCGATCCGATATGTGGATCGGATCGGGACAAGCCTAGATAAGTCAATTGCATTATTCTGAATTCTACAGCAAATCTGCAGTTAGAAAATAGATGAAAGCTCTGTAGCAATCTCCTCTTTTGGTATTGGTCCAATTAGCTTCAGGCAACTCTTCAGTTAGTCAACTTCAACTAGAATGCTAACATTATCGACTTTGGAAGGTAGTCTGCCAGCATAAGCTAATGTTACCAATGACATGTTAGTTTTAACAGCATTGCATAGTGTAAACATGCTTCCATCATGCTTTATCAAGGTTTAGATTTTTCACTCCAGACTTTCATTTTTTTTTTCATGACCTTCAAAGGTTGCTTGTCAACCTTCTGTGTGGCAGAAACGCCACTGTAAGTGTAGTAAGTGTATTTGGTGTCTTACACTTGTCAAATGGAATGTGATTAAAGTTGAGTACCGCCGTGATTTGCAAATTTTTTTTTATCATAAATTATGATTATACAGCTAATGCAATTAATTACCCAGCCCTTGTCTTTTTTTTGGGATTATTAGCCATGTAGGAACCAGTGAGGTCAAGACCTCATATGAACTTAGCCCTTTAACCTTAGCTTCCACCACCAGGCCCTGGGTTGTTTTGATGTCACATTTTGTTACGCATCCAAAAACAAGTATCTTTATAAACAAAACCCATCTCAACTTGATTTTAAAGCCAACTATACTTCACTAGGGCTGCAACTAAAGATTATTTTGCAATCGATTTCTGTCGATTATTTTTTCAATTAACGGATTAATAATCGAATAGCCAAAGGTTCCTTAAAGACTTTATATTAACTTAAACCAGGCGAAAGTAAAACTTTTCACTTGAGGAGTTCTGGATGAGGATAATGACGTATTTTATTAGCAACATTTAAAAATTTCTTTTTTTTTTTTACAATTTTGGTGTACCGGTAATTGCCGCTGGGTTGCTCTGTCAGCTAAAGACATATTTTAGAGTCTGTCTACTCCAGTTAACAATTAATCGATTACTTAATTAGTTGACGATTATTTCAGCAGTCAAATGATCCGACTAATTGTTTCAGCCCTATACTTCAAAAACACCAATAACTTGTAATCTGTCATCTAATTAGACCTTTCTCTTTTTCCCTTGTTACCTTTTTATTTTGTCTCCCTGCATTTCCAAATACCTTCCATCCTGGCATAAAACGGCCTACATATAAGAAACACCTTCCAAGGCACATGCATCTCTGCGGTCTCCAGAAATGAGCTGGAACTCCAAAATCAGTGACCGATCGAATTTTGATTGAAACATTTTATCAGCCAATAAGATAAGCTTTGCAATTAAGTTTTCGAGCAGACAAGACACTGGTAGTACTGGTTTGTTATTTCTATTTCAAGCCCACAAGTACATTACTAAAGCACTATGATGGAACCCTTTCATGCTCTGGGTCTGACAATTCATAGTTATGCTCCCGATGAAATACGGTGTCTAGCAGAAAATGTGGCACACTGTTTTTCTGCCAGTTTCACATGCAGCGGAACCCTGGAAAAAGGGCTATAAGGCCATTTCCAAATATTTGGAGGCAGCCATTTTACAAACAAGATTCTTAAGTGGAATATATTCATAGAGTTGCCAATAATTCTAGAAGGGGCTGATCTATTAAGTTTGCCACAATGTCAAAGCATGTTTAGCTTAGAGGAAATGCAGGAATGCAAAAATGAAGACTTAAGATATAAGGCATGTATGGCTTCAAGGGAGAGAAAATGCTCATGGAAAAAAAAAGAAGCCTGGCAGCATTATATAAGTTTGCAAAGTGCAATTACAGAAACCATGAGACTTTCTAACAATGTCCTTAGGGCAGATAAAAATAAATTGGAGCTGCTAGGCTAAGGTGCTCAGAGCAATGTTTGGAGAAAACTGAACATGGCAACAACACGGCACAAACACCTCATACCAGCTGTACCGTAAACTACAGTGGCGGCGGGCTGACAACTCGAGCTTGTTTGGGAGGAACAGAGTTGTCCTCGAACACCATATTGCAAAGTCTAATGTTTGAACCTCTGCACTAAGAATCAAGCAGCAAAGAAATCTGAAATCTTAAATGTAGATGGGTGGGATGAATTTAATTAACAGTGATCAAACTATACAAAAGAGGATTACTCCAAGAAATGCTGGTAAAAGTGATTATAATAGCAATTATATTTAGGTGGTCTTGCACCAAAATTATTTTACACTATAGCTGATGTTATTTAACGGAAGCTTTAAACAATCAAATTGTAAAAAAAAAAAAAAAATCTGATTGCAGCCATCTGTAGCAAAATGACAGCTGTAGAGAATATTTATTAATGCAATTATTTCATCCTATGCATTATATTTATCATAAAAGTTGCATGTTTGTTGCCTTTATGCTGGAAAATAAATCCCCAAACTGATTTGGTGCCCCCCCTCCCCCAAAGGCATGTCTCTAAGCGTGAGCGCAGACATGCGCCGCAGGTCTCCCTTCAGACACGTGCAGAGTTGGGTGGGTTCCAGCAGTGAGCCTCTGCTGGTCATTTAATTCAAGTTTAATTAGGATGCTTTGGCTACAGCACAGCGGAAAGAGCAACGTCAAATGAATGAGTGACATGCTAGGGAGAGTGGGGGGTAATCACTGCCATTAAAGGGCTAATTGGCCAAGCTATGGCCTTTCTATGGAAAGAGGAAAGAAAAAAAATACACAGAGTGCAAAGAATATTTTTATATTAGCCAAATAGAAATCATTGCACCTGTTAGTATAAAATCAACCAAGACAGAATCTTAAGGGAAAGATTAAAGGGAAAAAAAGTTGGAGAAGGTTTAGCAGAAAAAAAAGTTTTGAACAGCATATGTTTGTAAGCTGAGGAACCTAATGTTTCTGATTCCTCTAATCATTAAGAGATTCACTTTAAGCTGTGCACACATTCTGTCTGTGTGTGCAGGCATGCTACATGGAATTGTAGAAGCATGACAATAGACATCCAGCTTCATGAAGCTGGCAATGATGGAAAATTAGGCTTTAGCAAAGAACCAGCAAAGCATTGGCAATTTTCTCCCATGTTTTAGATGAACATTTTTAATGTGACAGGAATCCAAACATCATTCTATCCAATTTGTGTTTTATATTTTCAGGAAAAGCATCAACCACTACATCGAAACTGTAGGCCAATCTTACGCTTTACCTGCTCTGTGAATCAGGCTTGCTCCAATAGATTGTGCAAATATCACACAGACAGTAATTCAAACTACAGTCTAAGGATGTCAGGAGCAGGGTTAAGGCTTTGTTATTTACGAAAAGGCATGTCAGGGCAGATTTTATGGAGCTGCAGGGATAATTGTCATATACCATCAGAGTTAAATGCATTTATCAAGGCAGCACCCGTATAAATGTCAGGACCCGTTCTCCTTAAGTATAATATTGTGTTCAAATACAATTATGGTTTAATTCGATTGACTTTGATTCCACATTTGGGTGTGAAATAACAAAATGAAACAATGTCAAATAAATTAGACTCTAGTGAGATCATATTAAAAACTCTTGGTAAATAAAAGTAGTGCAGACAGCTTGCGGGGTCTGTACATAGTTTAGTTTATAAATTTATGATGATTCCTTCAGAGCAGTGATGAAAGAAAACAACTTGCAAAATCATGAATAAAATCATGCTGTCTTCTTCCGCTAAAAAATGGAGTTTGTTTGGATACGAGCAACAACCTCTTTAATTCCTGTCACATCTAATCCAGGGTTTTCAGCTTTTTCCATTGGGGTTCAGAGAACTGCCTCAAATTCTTGCAGTCACTTCATTTTGTGGGTAATACCCCTCAGAGATTAAACATTTCTTACTTTAAAAGTATCTTATGGTAAAGCTTACAGTTAAAAGACGTCATGTTTTGCTATTTAAAAGTTGTTGTCAGATGTACCTTTAATATAATAAGAGCAAATGCGCCCTCTATAGTGCTAATTTCATTTCCTTAGAAATGAAAGCTGAAACTGGGGCTGCAACTAACCATTGTTTTGATCAATTAATATGTTAAATATTTTTTGATTAAATCAAAGTTAAGGGGTTCTGGACAGAGCTTATTCGCACACAAAAATAGTTAATCATTTAATAAACGAGTAGAAAATAATTTAAATAATAGATTCAGGATTGACTCGGTCGTGTCAGTCCTAGCTGAAAGCATTCTAAAGATGAATGATAAGAATACAAGAGGAACAAACAGAGTACCGGTCAGTAATTATAAGTAAGACATTTTTCTATTGATTGTTGAGTGATACGCATTCATTTTTCACTGACTTTTCTTTTTAATCAGATGTAGCTACATTTTAAAATTAGAATCAGGCATAAACAATGTAAGGCTCAATTAATGCTAGGGTTAGGGTTAGGGTTAGGGATATAAGTTAGAGATATAAGTTAGAGATATAAGAAAAAGATTAACAATATTTTGTGTCTTTCAGTAAGTTGACATAACTTATTTATGATAGATATGAAAATACATGATTGTGAAAGGGCTTTCACAATAAAACTCTTTTGCTAAAATAAAAAAAGGCGGTAGCATCTTAACTGGAAATTATGACAAAAAAAAAACGCTCTGTGTCCATCTTACAGAGAATGTTATTTCTAAAACTGTTATAAATAATTTTACTGGGAAAAACTAAGGCTAAGAAAACATTTCTCTGTAAATTAATATTTCTCCCTCTTTGTGCAGAAGAGTATCATGGTGATAGACACAAACATTTGATTATGCTACCGTTAGCTTACAAGTGTTCCTCTCTCCGTTCAGGACTTTCAAAGACAGCTTCCAGAGTCTGTGTCCAGAGAGGCCGTGGGTGACCAAGCTTAGCTCTGCCGGTCTGGTCTATCTGCACTTCGGCCGTCGCCTGCTGGCTCAGCTGACGCAGATGAACGAGAGCGACAGGCAGCTGGAGATGCTCTATGACAAGGTGAGACCAGAAGGATAACAGATTTATGGCTGCCAGATGATCGCTACTGATTGTGTTTTGTTTACTATGCTAACAGTTAGAAAAGCCTTTTCCTTTGGTGTGTTTAGTAACTGATTTGTTTAACTGAACGTAGTACGTCAGCCACCATAAAATAAAAGGCTGTGATGACAAAGAGCTGACTAGATGGGAGAGCCATTTGCTCAGACAGCAGAAAATAGAAAGTAATCAAAATTGTTATGCTTTTCATAATTAAGAAATGAAAACTAAAAAGGGAATGCTGCTGCAAGAATTGCAAAATGTCCCGCTTGTTACTGTTTAATATGAAGCCATCGACATGCTTTCAATTATAATCAGTAAGGAATGATGAGTATTTAAACAATTTAATTTACTCTGTGAAATCTTGGCCAGCAGAAACACTCAGCTGGCAGCACTCAGGGTGCCAGGCTGCTTAAACTTAGGTCAACATAAATATTGGTGCTTTTAATTCATATCATCTTGGTTTGTTTGATGTGCCTCTGTTATTTAAAGCCATACATAATCCTTTTACACATAGCTAAGGCTTTATTTATTTTAGTGTGTTTCATGTCTTTTCCTCAGCCTGTTTAGACAAACCGAAGGTCTATTTCTGCTGCAGAGCTTTGTCACGTATGTAAGCCTCTTGGAAAATGTCAGCTCTTTGAATGACCTTCTGCTGTATTGAGGATTTGAATTTTTGCTCTAAATCAGATTCCATGAGTCGCTTTTTATCCTACTTTTATCTAATTTGTTTAGCATTTTTATGTCTTTACAATGGAGTCATCTTATAAAGTTTCTTTCTCATTTAAACCCTTTTTTGTTTTCCATTAGTAATACAAGTTAAGTGATTTAAAAAAGTGTCACTTGTCTTTTTCACATGCTCACAGCTGTATGAGAACTTTGTGGAGGAGGTGGATGCTATAGACAACGGCATCTCACAGTACGACGGGGAGGCTCGTTACGCTGTCTCCTCCACGCTGAGTGCACGTGTTGCACATCTGAATCCTCGCTGGAACAGCAAGAGTCAAGATACTGAGGTGAGCACATGTGACTGTGCATGTGCGGGCTACGCATAGAGGGACATGGAAATCATCACAGGTTCTGCCTACTGTTTAGAGTTCTCTGATGTACATTTATGTAGAATTGTTAATTCCCTTCCGCTGCAAAATTCAACACACAGTTAAGCTTTAAACTTTTTGTTTTGTGCAATTGAATTGTGAATTTTCTTTCCAGTCCCTAACTGCAAGGAGCATCTACAATTTTCCACTCAAGCTGGGCAGTCCCAACTTGTTTCGTACCTGTAGCTCACCTGCAACAGCCCCTGCTTTTTGTATTGTTTCTGCACAAGTAATTTAACTTTTTTTGTTTTTGTTGAAAATCAGGCCTGCAATGTGAAAGAACTTATACCCTAATCTCAATCCAAAATTTGCACTATTATTATTAAAAGGGCTTTTAAACAGTCTTGAAAAATAGTATAACCTTGGTTATCTTTCAGAATATCATAAGTATGGAATAATAGCTGTATTTTAAGATTTGATCCCAGGTGCCATTATATAAATACGTATATGTACAGGTATGCTTTTGTCCATCCACCCACCCACCCACCTGTTAAATATGTATAGATCCATACATGCTAAATTAAATCATTGCCTAACATCTAACGCTTTTCATGCATTAAGTGTTTTTTTTTGTTTTTGTTTTTTGTTTTTTATTGATGAGCATTTGTTTGTTAGTTAAGAAGCATTTCTTATAAAAAAAAAACAACATTTAGCGTTAATATTTAAGTAATCATGTCATGCTTCTGCATATTGACAAAATAGCCTTAGTGTCCATTATGATTGAGGAATAAATCCTCTTGTCTTCATAAAACGTCATGAAGCCACCTTCTGATCTGCTTTGATATAGATATAAAGCTTTTGAACCCACATGGTTTCTATAAATCTGACTTAATTATAATGACATATAATGAACAAGCCGTCTTGAAAAAAATCCTAAATGGGTTAAAAGTGTTTGTGACTGAGAAAGCTGGTGCAAAGCAATTAGTTTCCAGAAGGTTCATTTTGAAGCTCAACAGAACCCGACAGACAACGACCCAGTGTCAGTTTTGTGTCTCATTAATGCAGGCTGGGAATGTCTTTAGGGAATCAGCAGCTGATTTCAGGAAACTCTCATGAGAAATTTGCTGCCTTGGAAATATGTTGACTTCTCCAATGTATTTCTTTTCCATGTTAAGGACTCTCACAGGACCAGTTGGCCTATTTGTTTTTTTTGTTTGTTTTTTTTTTTTTACAGTTCAGCTCACACAATTATTATTTTTTGTCTGGGTACTTTTGTCCAATTTTCACACCGACTGATCCTCCGGAGCCACTGGAAAACCCAGACAGATTCACGGGAGATTTACCTGTGAGATCTTAGCAGTTCCTGTTTTGTTATAATTGAAAAACTTAATGGATGTTTATGTCCTCCATCCATGACAGCTAAAACCTGCTGCTGCTGCAGACTACTCATTCAGATGCATACAGATTAGCCCTCTGCCTGCCACACAGTAACAAGCTGTGAGCGTTTGTGTGTTTTAAGGTTATATCCTTTTGGAGATTTTATACTATTTATGTATTATAAATAGTATAAGTAGTATTACTATTATGTATTAATTGTGTAGGTACCATGTGGTTGTGAAAGTTATAGATTGAGTAAAATTTAAATGTGAATGAGCAGTTTTGCTTTTTCTCTTTTAATCTTAAATCACAAAAATCTTATTTTTTTAATTCAGTCTTTCTCTGTAGAAAAAGAACATTTTTATTTGGAATCTCCCATCAGACTCTCACCGTATGAAGCAGGTAGTTCTGCAGATCAAAATAATTACAGGTTGAAATGGTCCTTTCTTGTTAAAATCGTTCAACCTCTTCCAAAAGAGCAAAGAAAAGACTTTCAAGCAATCATAACTTTCCAGACCTTCAGTCTTTCTTTAAAACAGGACTCAACTATGCATATTATAGTAAATGACGATTTTCTGGTGGTGGACCATAAACAATGTTAAGCCCTTTTCTTTTGCCTCTTTGAAGCATTTATCACCTAGAATTTTATCTTAGGAAAACGGTTATCAGACTGTCAGAATATGCTGCCAGGTTAGGGTTGGAGCACTTTAGCAGAACTCTTCATAGGATCTCTTAAAGCATCTTCTGTGTATCCTTCCCAGAGTAAATCCATGACTGCTCAGTCAGCTGGTCCAAAGTGGTTCAGTTTCAAATTCCAGAATATGACAGAAGGCGGTTTGATTTTGCAACAGTGCAGTGTTGCCAGTTGCTTTCAGAGGCAACAAACCTGGAAGTTGCAAGTCTAGCGCCCCATAGCGGCTAAAAGTTATAATGTTTTGAATATAAAGAAATAGTCAAATTTGATCAAATGCTGCGAGTGGTGCAGTGCGATTTGAAAATCACACCTGTTAATGTACCTGTTGTCCTAAAGATACCTATTTTATTTTTTGACATTTTGTTTTTCTTTAAGGAGCAGTGTGTGTGTGTATTTTTGGTACTGTAATATGCTGTGTTATGAAGTCATAGCCATACAGCCGGCCGCCTAAAAAAGACTGTACAGAAGTTATACTTTTTATCTTCACTTTATCAAGTGCAAAGGGCTTCTTAGTACTATATCTGTTATAGCATTAAATATCCTAAGTTATGCGGTAACATGCAGCCGCTTGGGTGGACTTTCATTGTCATTGTGCTTTAAACCTATTGTTGCTTTCAGTGATCAAGATGTTAGAGTGAATAGTTGAGTGATGATGAAACTGAAGAATAAACATGAATGTGTGGGATTATTTGCAACCATTATAGTCATCACAATATGTAATGGTAATATTTGAAATGCATGATATTGTCTTTTCTCCAAGTTCTACATTGGGCAATTAGTAAAACAAAATGCTCCTTTATCTGATGCTAAAAAAAATATTTCTGCTCCTTTTATCGCTGCTTGTTTATGACAATGTGATTTAAATAAATGCATAGTATTCATTACACAGTGAACCAAGGAGCTTTGATTGCAAACTAATCGTTTTGCATTTTATTACAAGGAGGGTTTCAGAAAAGCCATGAAGATGGTTGGTGATGAGTTCCTGGACCGCCTGGATTACTACAAGTCCTCCTGGCTGCCAGCTCGAGCAGTTGTTGAACAGGCAATCAAAGAACGACATCAGGTAACAGGACTGTGAACACATATTACACAGCATCTAGGTGTAGTTTTATAAAAAGAATGAGTATGTAAGGCTTTTATTAAGCTCATGCTTGCTGTTAATTATGATCTAGATAATGTATGTTTTTAAAATAATAAACTATTAAGTTTTGTAACTGATTTGGCATAAGGGGTGACATTCAATATTTCCTATGTCTGTTAGTGGGCTTCAGCTCCTTAGGATTTAGATAAGATGTGAATCAATGGCCAACATTTTAAAGTATGAAAAATCTGTGTTTAAATGGCCAAATTCAGAATAACAAAAATAAATAAAAAGAAACCTGTTTCAGCATTTGAAGTTAAAAACAATCAAAATCTCCAAAATTAGAACACTAAACAAAATAGGCCTTATTTAGTTATTAGTATGATTTAAAAAAAGGGAACGCTGATCTGCTTCTGTTGCACATTTGCACATGCCTAGAATGTTTTTAGCTCATTCAATGGAATAGAAGATCTCTCTAATCATTTCTATCCATATCTAATAGTTAGATATGTTTCTTTTCAATATTGACATCCCCTGCACTATACTGCACACTATCAAGTGTTTTCTTGGTCCAATGTTTTAAAGAGGAAACCCCCTCCTGATTGATGCAGAACTCAGCTGCCTCTGCCAGATAAAAAAGTTAAATTCCTAAAAATGATGGCCACTAAAAGTATCAGTGTCAAATTGATGATGACTAAACAAATGCTGGCCTGATCAATCACGTCGGTTCTGTGTGGGGATGCTTGTTTGAGTGCAGCTTCAGTCACCGTGGCACGGAGGCAGACGCTGTTAGAGTTCCAATTATACCCCAGTGTGAAAACGCTTTTAAAGAGAAAAGCAAAAAAATAATCGAACTGAAGTTTTCTGCCTGATGGCGAAGATGCTTTCACTCCTCTCTTGTCAATTTAGGTAAAGAGTTTGATTTTTTTATTTTAATTGGTTCCACTTCGTTGATCTGATTGGTCGAAGCTAGCCAGAAACAGACTGTAAAAACAGATGGTTCATTTAAGTCTTCTGCCAAGAGTTTTTCTCGTTTCTTGGATGGCTCTAGGTTGCAAACAGTCTGCGGTAGGTTTGGAAGAAGAAAAATAAAAATAACCAGTGGAAGTTTCCCCTCTTTGTTGTTTCCAGGTTGATCCCAGCGGGGAGGTGCTACTGTTTTCTGAGGGTGGCTGTCCCTGGAAGGAACATTTGTTTACACTAGAGAAAGAGCTCAACGTGGAGACTCCCATCAAGTTTGTCCTTTACCCAGACCAGAACGGGCAGTGGCGGGTGCAGTGTGTCCCTGCAGGGCTCAACACTTTCCAGAACAGGTATATATAGGTCATGTCAAGAATTTAGTTGTTTTCATTTATTGCTGAAGGTCATTTAAAGGCCAAACCTGCTGTATGTGGCTTCCGATTGTAGATGTATAGGGAGCATCTTAGAAAAGTTTGCTTTGCAGAGATAAAGCACCTAACAGTCTCAGGGGTGTTGTGACTCTGACAGAAACCTTCCCACAGAGCAACATTATAGAATGATGTTTCAGGCACACACTTCGAGACTTTTCTCTACGTGTGAGAGTAAGTTTATCTTGGTGACAGAGAGGAATGATGGAATACGATTTACATTTAATGCCTAGTGGACCATATGACAGCAGCTTACTGAGCGTGAACATGTTATCCAGTGAGAGCTTACCTCCTACAAAGACAGAATAACTTGTTTTGTTTTTTTACTCATTTGTGTGGAGGTGACAACATATTGAGGGGAGCAGTTTAGTTCTTGCAGGATTCTCTAAGGAGCTGAAAAATGTAAACACAATCAACACTTTGATGAAGCCGCCAGAGTCCTGTTTCTTTTCCCGGCACACACGTCTCACTCAGGTGCATCGTTTTTGACTCCCCACTGCTAATTAGACCCAGTGCTTCAAATTAAGTTAGGCAGCGCGACACATTTCCTGTTTGACAGCAGCATTTACTTAGAGCTACTACTGAAACGTGTTGGAGTTTTCATTAATATTAATGAATTGAGATTCATGCTGTTTTGAGCAACAAAAATGAGAACATTCTGCTGTTCTTTCATTCTCCTGTTCAAAGTGTGAATGGTATTAAGAATCTTTGTGTACAAATATTTAGAACAGCAGGCTTGCAAAATGCAAAAATATAACCAAAATAATTTGTCTTTAAAGACAGAAGAGTTTAAAGTGTGTTAAAAAAAAACAAGTTTAAATAAAAAGTGATTATTGTTTGACTTGAATTTCTTTATCGAAAAACAGAACCACTTGACAGATATTATGTTGCTATGAGATATCATATCATTAAATAAACATTCTTAAAGGAGTCATAAGGTGGTATTTTAATTTAACAGTCCTTTGGAAAATGTCTTTAAAGTTATGTTATTATTAATTTTTTGGTGGAAAAAATAAATAAATTAAGGGTACCAACAACAAATTGACTTATATAGATCTAGCGTTAGCAACATAAGCAGTTTGCCATGGTTCTTTCACCATCGTTTGCCAGTCTTTTGCACAATAGGTAAAAAGTTACAGCAGCAGTAACACTTACCGACTGCCTGCAGGGGAGTTTCTGATTGTTGGAATCAATCGTTAGCTAGATAATGGCAGCCTAGCGTTAGCATCCTTCCACGAATGCCATTAATAACAGAGAAGTACCAAAATCGTGCTCTTGTGGATTTTTCTGGTTTGAAAAAGAGTCCACACACACACACAAAAAAAGAAAAAAAAAAACAGGCCAGTTCACACTCGGGTTGTTCTGGTAGGTTTTAACTGAAGCCCAGCATCAGCACACTTTTAGCATAAAAAAAATCAGATTTCAGGTGATGACTCTCTTACTGATATTCACCTACTTGTAAAGAAATTTAGCTTTGCAATTGAAACATTTCAATTCAGATATATTTAACAATCACATTTAGACACAGGCGTTATTTTGTTAGTTCATTAATTTATGAGAGACACTTTGAGGAAGAGCTGAATTTGTTAAATGATTAGTTTATTCCTGGTGCTTGCTGATGGTCCCTCTGCTGATATCAGCACAGGTGTTTTTTTTAACTGTGTCGGACTGTTATTTCATTTTGAGTGTGTCAACATAACTTTAGCCTAATTCTACAAACAATGTTAATTGCACCTGAAATAGTGATGTCCCTCTCTGTGCTTCAACTGTCAACTGTTGGAGTGGGCTTGCAATGGTAAACTGGTTAAAGCATATTTACACTAAAATCTAGATGTAATGCTTTACTAGGATGTTTACATCATTTGGTGTTAATATGCACAATGTCTTTGCTTATATGTAGCATTGCTTTGCTGCAGTTTTAAATGGTAATCACCAATGATTAGGATGCAGACTACAGACTTTCTATGCAGAATACTTGCTCAACTTGTGTCTGCCTCTGAACAAGTACAAATGATTGGAATTTGCATGCTACATCTCTTTCATAATTTCTTACAAATTGTTGTTTGGATTTTTACAAATTATTAAAATCCAAAGAACCCCCCATCCCCCACCCCTACAATGTTCATTGCAAGGTTGAATCTGGTGTTAAGAATCAACAGCTGGTTAAGCGTTTTCTTCTGTTCAGAAAATTGATAACATTATTTTATATGACGCTCTCAATCATCTGGTCTTTTGGATAACTAATCAATACCACTTAAAAGGATCGAAAGAGAACAACAGAGGGCCAATTACTGACTGGTTTTATGACATAGCCACTCATTACTATAATTACTACAGCTTATCTCATATTTTACTTTTTGGCATAAATGAAACTCATCTAGAATGGATTGGTAAAAAATATTTTAGCTCCTTAGTACTGAGCTCATTTGTTAAAGGTATTTGTACTCCAGAGAAAAACTTATTGAAATACAGTGCAAGTAACTTGCAGTTCATGTTTAGCTTGTTTTATAGGCTATAGGCAATAAACTTCTACAGAAATATATTTGGCAATATTTAACTCCAGCTAATTCTTAAAATGAAATTTTTATATTCTCCCTGCAGCTGATTTCTGGTCCTAACCCAGGATGATTTGGAAGTGAAAACGCAAAACAATTTGTAACACTGTTGTAAAACCATTTTCAAAGCCGATTGGGAACATTTAATTGTATTTTTATTTTTAATCATGCTTATTACACTTCAGGATTAGAGGTTTGTGGTGGCAAAAACTAATTTACTTCACTTGGAAGAAAAAAAAACTGCTGCCCTTGAGACTAGCTGTTTTTTCTGTTATCGCTTAGAAATGTTTAAAAGGTTGATAAGACGGGTCCGGATTCATTAAGTTAATGACAGCAGATAACAATGTGAAAAATGAAGGAGGAGGAATTCAGTTAGTGAGACTGTGGGCTTTGTTTTTATTTCTGCAACATCATTGTCCCTGAAATTTAGTGGATCTCTAAATCATGACCAGCCCTTTTATGTTCCAAATCGTTTTAATAGAGCTCTTCATAAATTGTTTTAATCATAATATATAAACATTTGTTTGATCTCATTTAACATTAGACATTAGCTTAAGTTTGGATTAACCTAAATATAAGGTTGTTCTAGTAGAATGATCCTGATATTTCCCCATCTGTCTGCTAAAGCTTAGGCCATTGTTTGCAAAGAGGATACACTAGAAATGAATGATCCCAGTTTATTAATTTATCAGTTAGAAAACTTTTTTCCTTCTGACTTCTGATACTAATATTGCCTTTTTGGACTGGCCCTGTCAAATTCATGATTTTGATCTTATTACCAAAAATGTGCTGTATAGTCAGGAACACCAGTAGAAGCATGCAAAATAGTTTTTCAAGTCAAGTATAGATTTTTTTCAAAATCAACTATTTATATGGCTGATTTAAAAACAAACTTTGTTGTTTCTTAAAGTTCATTTTAAATCTATATCAGCAGTATAAAAACATTTTGAATTTCACTCAGGTTGGATAATTTCAGTCTTCTTAAATTGTTGGTTTTTGTCACATATTAAAGACGATTGAGCTTATTCCATCAAAATGAAATGCAAATGCAGAAGTAGGGTTGAAAAATTATTTTACATTTATATATAGATGTAGTATTGTATTCTATAACAAATAATTAACATTTCTAAGCTTTGTAGACTATGATCACAGCATTTGCTATGACTGATCTTTCAGGTTTAATTTGCTTTGTTTATTAAAGCAGATATTTCTGAAGTGTTTTACTGTTGAAGGTTTTTTAAACCTGACAAAATAATTGTCATAATTTTGTAAGGGCATCTGTGAGTTTGTGTAATGTTTTTTTTTTTCTGAGTCTTTTATTTTGTTAATATTGATTGTGAAATTATATCAATTGAAATTAAGAAATATATCATCATATAAGTTTTGGCCATATTGCCCAGCCCTAAAGTGGCTTAAATTTCTTTTTACACAGATATCGGTCTGATGTAGAACCAACTGATTCTGAATCACTGTGTTCAATGACCTTATGATTGACACAATCATGCCCAACATTACTTACCTACAGTTAAGATTACACTGTGCTCTGCACGTTTGTAATGTTTATGAGCCATAGCACAGTAGGTGAGTAAGTATCGCTTAGTTTCTTGTGTCAAAATATACCACAGTTTAAAAATGATTATTAACTATTAATATATTGAAATACAGCTGTCATGCATTTACATTTTTTTCCTGATAGGCATCAAGATGCCCTGCCGAAATGTATTCAGTTGCCTCTAAACTATACGGTACATACAATGATACAATGAGTTCTCCTGTCCCACTCCTATTGTTTACATTTGATCACTGCTGCACTTTAAAAAATGTAAATGTCTATAGAGAACTGTTCAAAATGAAATTTCATTTTGTATACACTCAGATAATACAAAATGACAATAAAATCATACAGCTTATCTCATAATTACGAGATCAGTATCTCGTAATTATGAGATATTACCAGAATCTGAGATATTATCTTATCTCATAATTACGAGATCAGATCTTATGATTACGAGATACTGATCTTATAATTATGAGATCCTATCTCGTAATTATGAGAGAAGATATCATAATAAGTAGATCATATCTATATATTTGGTTATGATTACTTGAGCCAGTAATGAAGCATCTCTCAGAAAACTGGCCTTCATGATTTCTTCTTAAAAATATCTGTATCTGTTCCACTGAATAGTTCTCTGTATCCAGGTGTGACCTGATATGTGTTGGAGTTCCGCTCCTGTTTTCCACTTAATAAAGTAGCCATTTATAACCCTGGGATTACTACTTGTGGAGTAAGCATGCAGCCTTATGACCATACGCGAAAATCCATCAGCTGCTCCATTAATACAGATTCCGGTTTTAGTTTTTCATATGAATCGACATGCTTCATGAAGTTGGGACATGGTCTTTTTAAAGAATTCTGAAGCTATACTCTTTGACGATCTAAGATTTTGATAATGGTACCGACAGATAGATATTTGGGAAACAACCAAGCCAGCAGGAATGCATTTCAGATGCATTCATTTAAACAATTCTAAGGACTTGTCAGAATGCTTACAAACTAAAACTAATTCCATCCACATTGAGGAAACTCGGTATTTCTCAGTGTCGCATACCTAAAAGGAAGTAAAAGCATATTAAATCCGACAACCCACTCATTGTTCACATTTTATGTAGCGTAGCTCAGCAATGACTATCCTCCCTGATCTCCTAAATATTACATATTATCTCGTAATTATGATATTCTATCTCGTAATTATGAGATAAGATAAAATAAAAATTTCGATTATCATTCTGCATAAAAAGCATTGAACAGTGTCTGTGTGTTTACATCCCCATTGACTGCTAGCCTCCCTGAGGTAAGGCCATTGTCTTTGTTCTCCTGCCATCCCTGTCCTGTGTCCTCTCCTCCAGGTGACACAGGTGCTGCTGCCCAGTCTGTTGTTGTTGTTCCAATTTCCATTGCCAGCTGTTTCAGGGCCTGTAACTCTGTTTCCTTTATGGTTCAGGTCAGAGCTTGCCTGGTGGTGGTCTGTAGGTTTAGACTTGGACTAAATATGGTATACCTGTCAGAATATTAGCATAATTTTAGAATTTCTTTTTCTGCAAGCAGGTCAGTACCTCTCTTTGCATCCCCCAACTTCATTCTAAAAATGATTCCATAAAAAAAAAGAATAAATGACTCTTTCATTGATAACAGCATTAGCTCTAAATAGTACTGTAGTCACTGGTAACAGTGTGCATTGTCATACTGATTTTAATTCAATGTTTTTGCACTATAGAAAAATAATCTATCACATTCGAAGTTGGAAGGTTTAAATAAAAGAGCAACACAGTTTTTTTTTTTAAAGATACGTGTATCATCTGTTGCCCTGTTAGTCCGCTGTGCTTTCCTCTGGTTTCTTTTAGCAGTTGTTGCAGTGACCTCTTTTTGGAGGTGAGCTCATGTTGTCATTTCAGATGGCATCTCTTACTGCTTCTCTTGCCAATTCTTTAAAAATCTTTCTCCCACT
>NW_015150487.1:457015-470875 GCF_000732505.1 Cyprinodon variegatus | reverse complement strand
CAATGTTATATATTTTCTATTTTCACCTCTTTCCACAAGCTCTGGGTTTTCCAGCTTTCCAATTAGTGTTTATTTTTTTTTGCTTCTCTGCTTCTTCCTTCTGTAGGTTTTTTCTGTCTTATCCTCTTACATTTCATCACTTTTTTCCATCCAACTTTCACTTTCCTATTAATCCTATTTTTTCCAGTTTCTCTTTTTCATCTTCTACCTTACTTTCTAAGTCTCACACTTTCTATCATTCCTCTCTTCATCCTCCAGAAACACATTTTCCATACCTCTGCAGAATCCTATCTGGGACCAGTGTGTTTGAACTTAAAAGACAGACACCTGTTTGTGGCCTTGAAGCACCTCAAAGATTTAATTTATTGCAAACATCCTGGCTGGTGGGGAGCAACATGAGAACAATGGCTTATAAGATGGATTAGAATAAAAGCATAGCTCCAGATGGCTCTTCTCTGGGTGGCCTGTTCCCTCCCAGTAGGCTTGTGCCGACTCTGCAAAAGGGGTGTTGTTATCGCCTGTGTCGCTGCTACTGCACCTGGGGCTAAAGAGGTCTATTTTTATCTGCATCACATTGCTAAGGAAATGTGAGCCAGCAGAAGGAAGATAGGAGTGAAAGCATTCTTTCTTTAGAAATGTTCTGTACACTACTGTATGTGCTGGATGCTACATAGGCAGGAAGCATCATGAGGTGAATCGAATAAACAGTTACTTCTGCAAGGAAAGTGGCTGCTGTCACCTATCTGCAGTGAAATTGAACCGGAGCATTTATTTATTTAATTTATTGCCTTTTTACACTTTTCCTTGATTTTTGACAGTGTGTTTTGTAGTTGGGCCAATAAATAAATATATTGGCTGATATGTGAAACTCATCACCTTTAGTTTCCTTTTTTAATGATGTCCCAAATGGTCTCAAACTCAGATTATATAACAAGTAAAAGAGGTCAGTCTTCGGTTGGTATCATTTCTTGGTATTGTACCAACTCACTTGACTTCCAATGCTCTCAACAAGGGCTGAAACAATTGATCGTGATAAATATGTTATTGAAATAATCGTCAACCAATTTAGTAATTGATTAATCGTTAACTGGAGTTTTGAGACTGTGAAATATGCATTTAGCTCTCAGAGGAACCCACCCTTGAGCAGTACGGTAATTAAACCAAAATTGTAAAAGAAAGACATTAAAACATTTTGCATTTAAGATAAAAAAAATATATTTTTTTTCTTCTGTGAATATACTCTATCTAATTTCGTAAAAGTCTTCTTTAAGGAACTTTTGGCTATCCGATTATTGATCGATTCATTAAAAAAATAATCGACAGATTAATTGATTTGCAAAGCAATCGTTAGTTGCAGCCCTACTCTTAACAAAGCATTTAAAGCCAGTGAGCAGTATGATTAAAATATATAAAGGCACTTTACTACACATAATTACATTTACTGTTGCGGTTTTCCCACACTACAGCGACCCAGCAGCCAAAAAAACGGTGCACAGTCAGCCATAGTCCATTGCTGCTTTTAGCTTAAATTTCCTTTTTATTTTCTCTAGCTGTTGTTCAAATAATATAAATTATAAAGTGTGTGATGCTTTTATGTTATTAATATCTACATAATATCTCTGTAATATCTAAATACTTAATCATTCGTAGGTCTTCCTGTTACATGTGCTACATCACCACTGATGCCTGCCTTTGTTCGGTAATTAAGGGCAAAATAATTTATGAAACAGCTTTTCAGTCAACAATACTATTTATAAATTATTTTTATAATAAGAATCTGGATTGGGTAAATTCATTTCAAGTTTTGAGTAACTATTTAGGGTATTTTTACACTCAAAGATTTTATCCTTATACGGTAAATGAAGGGCAGATTGGTCCAGTCCTACATTAAACATCTATATATATATGCAGATTTTAACTGGTAATTAATGTTATCCTCTCTCCACAGATTTTACACTAAAATGTGTATTTTTTTATGACTCACTTTGTATCCCTTGAGATTTTACTGTCGGGTTCTCTCCTATTAGATGGTAATTTGCTAATTGAGGTCTTATTTTTAGAATGGTCATCTTGGGAAAAGGAGCTTCCTGATCTGTCATAACAGCTGAAACAGCAGTCACCCCCACCCCCCCTCTCCACTTCCACTCCTTCGCTCATTACCATCCATGTTGACCTTTCCTCTAAGCTTCTTTTCCAGCCATACTGTGGAGCAATCGATTTGTTGATTCTTTAACAGCGATTATTCAGCAGGTTTGCCACGCTCTACACCATAGGTGTACATGTGACAGTCATAATGGGTCGGAAACTGGGTAATACTAAGAGTCATTGAAAGTTTAAGGGTGTATTTACATTAGAGCCTACATGAAGCTTATTTATTGTTTTCATAGATGATATAAAACGTATGAGAGATGTTACTTGTATTTAAAAAATAATGGGATTTTTGAAAAACAAACATTTCAAAACAGAGTTGAGGATCTAAAAGCTTTAAATTGTATTTGACAGGGATGTCAAGACTGTTTTTGACAAGTGGAAATGCATATCTCCCTATTTTATCACATATTCAAGTGAAAAGAAAGAATATTTTTAGGATGTTTGGCCCGTTTCTGAGTGTGTTGATGTATTTGGAGTGATTTTAAAGCCTATTTAAAAGAAAATAGAAAAAAATGGAAGAGGTGAGCAATAAAATGAAAATTCAGAATTGAATAAGAGTGAAAACTGCTAAAAAGAACAGTCCTTTGAAGAAGGCTGGGAACTAACAAAATGGAGATTATAACCTCATCAAAGTAGAAATGACATGTGGATGCTCGCACACAAAATAAACGGTAATGCGTTTTAAACGAATGGCTCTGCAGTCGTTGACAGGCGTGTGTGTTACATGCAGTTGGTAGCAAATGAGCTGCTCCACATTTTATGAATTGTCAGCTTCTATAGGCCTCATCCAGAGAGGTCAGCTTATAAACCCTCGCAGAGCCAATATTTTTCTGCACGTTGTAAGATTGCTTGCTGACTCCAACACAGCACGGCTCTCCTGCCACTTTGTCGACTCTTTTTTTCCCCCACATTGCTGCAGAAGAATAAAGCCAACTTTTTATTGCTGTATTTGCTGCAGCGATTTGCTGTGTGCAAAGGTTCCTTCACATATGGCAGCAGCTCATCTCTTGATATTGAACTAATTGTACTTTTTTCAGTTTTTTACTTGATAGTTATTTTATTGTTGGTAATAGTTAACAGTTGTAATATATATATTTTTTCCAGACAGAATAAAATGAGAACTTATTTTGCCTCATCAAATATCATGCCTTACTAATACTTTATAGCATGATTTTAATAAGCTATAGCGCCGATAAATGTATTTTTTTGGTTAAAGTATCAAGTAAAAATCTTAATTCATACACTTTAACCATATATTTTTCTAAAGTCATGTTTGTTGTCTTTCATTGAATAACAATTTTCTTTTCAGTCATATCGAATCCTGAGCTTTATCTCTGATCGTAATGTTTTTTTTTTTTTTTATCTTTTTAAAGAAGTATTTTTTAAATGGTTTTAAATAATCTGTAAAAATATCAAGTTTCAAACTCTTGCAGTAGCGGGACAAAATAAAATGTTCTATAAAGATATCTTCATTTAAGTTGAGGGCTTATGTACATTTCTGGCCTGACCTTTTAAATCTTTAAATTAGAGGCACAAAATTACACATGCATCCATTCCGTCAATCTGCCATCACTACAAATGGAAGCAACTTATAGCTAAAAGAAAAATTAAACACGGTGGATTTTTATTTATTTAAATATTGTATTTTTACATATAGATTTTAAAGACTGAAAAATAGAAAAACAAACTACATTGATTCTTAAAAGATTTGAATTTAAGATTTTTTTTTTTCTACTTTAGACATGGTCCTAATCATGAATACAATTTTTTTATGTTGGTGTTTCCATAAAAGATTAACCCATTAATGCATCCATCCGTTCATTGATATAATGTATTCTTAATTATATCAATCCATCCACTAATGCATCCATTTGTCCGCCCAGTCCATCCACCAATGCTGTAATTTGTTTTTCTGTATGTTAGTAAGCGTATCTGCCACATGCATTCAATGCATTCTTCTGTATTTACATCCCAGCATCCGTCCATCTTCCATCAATGTGTCAATCTATGACTAAATCAGTGCATCGACCAAATTTATGAAGGCATCTATCAATGCATCTGTTTTTTCCATCTGTCATTCCGTTCATCTCATCTGTCAATGCATCCATCTGGCTATCAATCTATTGATCCAACAGTCAGTTTGTCCTGCATATTTACCTATTCATGCAATTATACAGTCTTAGGTCTATGTACGTTCCCCATTTAAAGCCTCACTGCTGTAGAAATGTCATCTATCAACTCATTTATATGAGCAGAATACAGAAATTTAAAGAATGTTTATAAACTCTGATGGTGATATAACTTGTTTATTTTGACATCTAAAACTGGGCAATGATGACCAAACTCATGTACTTTGATTTTATCTCCATAAACAACATTATTTCTATAATTAACTTGGCAAATCTAACCTGGGCTGTAAGGTTTTGATGTTTAGATTATTTTATTTTAAACAGCCATATTTATTAAGTCTTATCACAAACCTTGAATATTAAAAAAAAGACCCCTAGAGCCTGAGAGGAAGCTCTTAAATTTCTCTCTAAATTTGATCTTTCCAGATTCTAATTTGAGTGAACTTACTTGGATGTTGAATTCTTAGAGGATTAGTCACAGTTAGCATTTTACCTTTTAAATTTGTAAAAAAAAAAAAATAAAAAAAAATAAAAATGGCTGATCGACTGTAAACAATTAGAAATAAATAATTACAAGATTTATGATGAGCAAAAATAGCAGATCTTCACATGCCTAAATGCAGTCACTGTGTAATGGTATTACATAAAAAGTAACTAAAAAAAGCAATTGTCAGCTAACCTGATTCTTCTACTCTTTGTCCTGTTTAACTTTTCACCTCTCATCATTTATTCCAGTTTTAACTTTTTTTTTGTTTTTTTTTGCTGCTATTTATTGCAAATAAAGGTAATCATCTGGTGAACCATATGGCATCCCTCTGTTTGACCAAGTCCCCCTCCTGTCCTCCTGTTCCCAGGCTGTCCCTTCCGGAGGAATGGCGTGGTGTGCGAGATCAAGCACTGTCGGAGCTCAGTGGGATTAAGGACTGCATCTTTGTCCATGCTGGAGGATTCATTGGCGGCAACAAGACCCAGGAAGGAGCCCTAGAGATGGCCCGGAGGACCCTGCAGGCTGCTGCCCAGTCTCCAGCAAACGGAAGCAGCTGAACATTCAGGAAAACTTTTTACCAAATGGTTTAGTTTATGATGGTTTGTTAAATCCTGTTCTGTGTACCTTTTTAGTTTTCGTATAAGGTTGTGTACCACTTTGACTTCTATTTTGGTATTTGTATTCATGCTGGATTAAAAACATCAATAAACAACCTGTTCTCACTCTGGTCTAATCTTTTGGTGTCACCTCTGCTAATGTCATATGCTGCCATCTGATAGATCAGTTCCTGCATCTAAAAGGCAGAATAGCATGGCCTTTCCTTCAAGTGATGATTTATAAACACACCTGGACGGTGTTTTTTCTTTCATTTCCAGCATTAATGACATTAAACGCAGCACAACAAAGAGATCCCGGCGCCTCTTCCTCCAGCTCTAAGATCAAAGCATCAATAATCATGCCTGATTAATTCGGAGAAATTTAATTTCCAATCATGTGGTGCCCCTTGTTGCACCCAGTGCATTGATAAGGTTATTGAGGCGTTCAATTTCCAGCTAATACAATCGTTGCCCTACATTTTTCTAATTAATACTCTTTATTTTCTGCATTCTGAAGCTTTTCTCAACTCCTCTCGCATGCTTTCACAAAGCTGACCTTAGAACTGGTTCCCAATGACATTTTCTTTTACTGTCATTGTAAGTGAATCTGTGTACTGCAAGCAAAAAAACATGACATGTTGCTTGCAGCTGCTTTGCTTTCTTTTTCATGTTCAGTGGGACAGACCTATGATAACAGCTTTCTGTGATACTAAAACCATCCACCAATCTTCTGCGTATCTGGGGTTGATGAAAACCTAAGTCAGAAATTATTCAGATTATATTTGAAGAAATAGATGGTTATGAATGAGTTTTCAAAAAATGTACAGTTCCTCTGAAATGTTAACATTACTGATGGGCATANGGCGAGTTTAAAGTCGACACGTCAAGATTAAACTCAACATGACATTTCAACTTTATTCTCGAAATGTTGAGTTTAATGTCGGCATGTCGACTTTTAAAGTTGACATGTCGAGTTTAATCTCGTCATGGCAAAAATATTTTTTCTCTTCATGTGTGGCCCTAATACTCCGTCGTAATAGTATGACTTTAATAAGCTATAGTGCAGATAAATTTTTTGGTTTGAGTATCAAGTAAAAATCTTAATTCATACACTTTAACCATATATTTTTCTAAAGTCATGTTTGCTGTCTTTTATTGAATAACAATTATTATTTCAATCATATCAAATCCTGAGCTTTTCCTCTGATCGTAATGTTTTTTACCTTTTTAAAGAACATTTTTTTAATGGTTTTAAATCTGTAAAAATATCAAGTTTCAAACTCTTGCAGTAGTGGGACAAAATAAAATGTTCTATAAAAATATCTGCATATAAGTTACTTTCTATTCTCCAATCATAGAAGAAATAAGTTGGCCAAATGTTATTAATATGACTCTCAAAGTTGAGGGCTTATGTACATTTCTGGCCTGCACAAAATTACACATGCATTTTTTTAAATTAAATTTAATTTAAATTTTTTTTTTTTTTTGCGGTGCGATATGTGGGTATGATCTACAAAGAATGCTCACACAAATATTAAGCAAAACAGGTTTGGTTCCATCCTTTTAAGATAGTAACCGTACAATTTAAAATCCTAACCTGTTTAGTTATCATAACCAAAAAACATTTTATTTTTATTTGACCTTATTCTCTCCATAAATTTTATTTATTTATTTTTTTTAGACTACAATATAACCTGCAACCATTCCGTCAATCTGCCATCACTACAAATGGAAGTAACTTCTAGCTAAAAGAAAAATTAAACACGGTGGATTTTTATTTATTTAAATATTGTATTTTTACATATAGATTTTAAAGACTGAAAAATAGAAAAACAAACTACATTGATTCTTAAAAGATTTGAATTTAAGATTTTTTTTTTCTACTTTAGACATGGTCCTAATCATGAATACAATTTTTTTATGTTGGTGTTTCCATAAAAGATTAACCCATTAATGCATCCATCCGTTCATTGATATAATGTATTCTTAATGATATCAATCCATCCACTAATGCATCCATTTGTCCGCCCAGTCCATCCACCAATGCTGTAATTTGTTTTTCTGTATGTTAGTAAGCGTATCTGCCACATGCATTCAATGCATTCTTCTGTATTTACATCCCAGCATCCGTCCATCTTCCATCAATGTGTCAATCTATGAAAAAATCAGTGCATCGACCAAATTTATGAAGGCATCTATCAATGCATCTGTTTTTTCCATCTGTCATTCCGTTCATCTCATCTGTCAATGCATCCATCTGGCTATCAATCTATTGATCCAACAGTCAGTTTGTCCTGCATATTTACCTATTCATGCAATTATACAGTCTTAGGTCTATGTACGTTCCCCATTTAAAGCCTCACTGCTGTAGAAATGTCATCTATCAACTCATTTATATGAGCAGAATACAGAAATTTAAAGAATGTTTATAAACTCTGATGGTGATATAACTTGTTTATTTTGACATCTAAAACTGGGCAATGATGACCAAACTCATGTACTTTGATTTTATCTCCATAAACAACATTATTTCTATAATTAACTTGGCAAATCTAACCTGGGCTGTAAGGTTTTGATGTTTAGATTATTTTATTTTAAACAGCCATATTTATTAAGTCTTATCACAAACCTTGAATATTAAAAAAAAGACCCCTAGAGCCTGAGAGGAAGCTCTTAAATTTCTCTCTAAATTTGATCTTTCCAGATTCTAATTTGAGTGAACTTACTTGGATGTTGAATTCTTAGAGGATTAGTCACAGTTAGCATTTTACCTTTTAAATTTGTAAAAAAAAAAAAATAAAAAAAAATAAAAATGGCTGATCGACTGTAAACAATTAGAAATAAATAATTACAAGATTTATGATGAGCAAAAATAGCAGATCTTCACATGCCTAAATGCAGTCACTGTGTAATGGTATTACATAAAAAGTAACTAAAAAAAGCAATTGTCAGCTAACCTGATTCTTCTACTCTTTGTCCTGTTTAACTTTTCACCTCTCATCATTTATTCCAGTTTTAACTTTTTTTTTGTTTTTTTTTGCTGCTATTTATTGCAAATAAAGGTAATCATCTGGTGAACCATATGGCATCCCTCTGTTTGACCAAGTCCCCCTCCTGTCCTCCTGTTCCCAGGCTGTCCCTTCCGGAGGAATGGCGTGGTGTGCGAGATCAAGCACTGTCGGAGCTCAGTGGGATTAAGGACTGCATCTTTGTCCATGCTGGAGGATTCATTGGCGGCAACAAGACCCAGGAAGGAGCCCTAGAGATGGCCCGGAGGACCCTGCAGGCTGCTGCCCAGTCTCCAGCAAACGGAAGCAGCTGAACATTCAGGAAAACTTTTTACCAAATGGTTTAGTTTATGATGGTTTGTTAAATCCTGTTCTGTGTACCTTTTTAGTTTTCGTATAAGGTTGTGTACCACTTTGCCTTCTATTTTGGTATTTGTATTCATGCTGGATTAAAAACATCAATAAACAACCTGTTCTCACTCTGGTCTAATCTTTTGGTGTCACCTCTGCTAATGTCATATGCTGCCATCTGATAGATCAGTTCCTGCATCTAAAAGGCAGAATAGCATGGCCTTTCCTTCAAGTGATGATTTATAAACACACCTGGACAGTGTTTTTTCTTTCATTTCCAGCATTAATGACATTAAACGCAGCACAACAAAGAGATCCCGGCGCCTCTTCCTCCAGCTCTAAGATCAAAGCATCAATAATCATGCCTGATTAATTCGGAGAAATTTAATTTCCAATCATGTGGTGCCCCTTGTTGCACCCAGTGCATTGATAAGGTTATTGAGGCGTTCAATTTCCAGCTAATACAATCGTTGCCCTACATTTTTCTAATTAATACTCTTTATTTTCTGCATTCTGAAGCTTTTCTCAACTCCTCTCGCATGCTTTCACAAAGCTGACCTTAGAACTGGTTCCCAATGACATTTTCTTTTACTGTCATTGTAAGTGAATCTGTGTACTGCAAGCAAAAAAACATGACATGTTGCTTGCAGCTGCTTTGCTTTCTTTTTCATGTTCAGTGGGACAGACCTATGATAACAGCTTTCTGTGATACTAAAACCATCCACCAATCTTCTGCGTATCTGGGGTTGATGAAAACCTAAGTCAGAAATTATTCAGATTATATTTGAAGAAGAAATAGATGGTTATGAATGAGTTTTCAAAAAATGTACAGTTCCTCTGAAATGTTAACATTACTGATGGGCATAAATATTTTTTAATTGAGATTAATCTCACTGTAATCTTACAATTAATTTAGATTATTATCGCTCATTTGAATTCTGCCGGAGGCATTCATGATATGTGTGTGCTACCTGCAGAAATTAAAAGAAAATATGTACTGTATGTTTGCAAAATCACAATTAATGTTGTTTTCTTACTTAAGATTTTGACAAAGGTAATACTTTTTAATACTCATTTGTTATTGTGTTTTTGCTGCAAAAATAGTGTCCCACTTCCAATTATTTATGTCCACCTTTAACAATGTAGTGTCTCCAGAAATCTGACACACACGTCACCTCAACCAACTTCTCATCTTTTGCAGCTTTTTCTGCAGCGTGCTGGTCATGTATTCTCCTCATGGTAGTTCGCCTTGCAGCTGGTTTGTAAGAAGGGTTACCTGTGGCCGCATGTAGAACGAGCACTGCAACGCCATTAATGGGCCACCACTTGTTAACATACAACAATCCTAGGTGTGGATGATGTATGTATGATAGTCAGGGCTTATATACCTTATTGAGTTGTCACATTTTTATACAATAAACATAGAAAAGCAAAAATTGGGCCCTTTACATTTTGAAATTTTCCTTAAATTAAGGCAGGGTAGAAGTTGTACACAATGTCTAAAGCCTATAGAAAAATCAAAGTGATCAGATATTTTGTTTTATATATCATATTTTGTTATGCTTCATTAGCATAACTTTCTGGCAGGAGTATTTTTTCCCTTTATGTCAAAAAGAATTGTTGCAAAAAGGTGACTTTCATTGGATTGAATGAGGTCAGGGACCTCTGGAAGTGGTCAGTCAAATTTCTCTATCTGAAACCACTTCTGTATTTTGTATACCTTTGGGTTAATAAGTCCATTTGAATCATCTGGTTGGTAACGTTTATGAATTTGGAGAGCATTCTTTTATTATTTCTGCTATGTATGAGTAAAACTGTAACCAAATGGACCTGCAACATAATGCTGCTCCCATCATGCTTGCAGTTGATGCGGTGTAAAGTGTGCAAGCCTTAATTATTCCTTAGTTTAAAGAAATAGTCTCATAAAACTTCCAGCTTAACTTCAACAAATTTGATAAAAGTGAACAAGACTCTTCAAACTCATCTTAGAATTACCAAACCTAGAGTATAAACATAATCTACCTCCTGTCTTACAGCCTTTTAAAGTCACATGGTCCATGTTTTAGTTTATGCCAAGTATAGCAGTTCTCTTCGCTGATGCAGATGATCACTTTCTACCCCAGCAGCTTCCCTCTCTGAGCAGAACATGACACAGTGGAGGAGTATTCTCCAGAACGGTGTAATTGGAGCTGCTGTGAAACAAACATCAATCTGTGAATAGAAAAAGAAACCTGAGTTGCAGCCAACAGTGTATTGATTGTAGTTACCGTTTGCCCCCTTACATACACAATCTCAAGCTTTTTCATGTTCAAGAGCACTTGCTTGATTGCTATGCACAGTAAACTAAATGGCTTGATGTACTCTTTCCCCTTTTCGCATTTATGTTTAATTTTCCCTATTTCCTGCTTACAAAATCAGCCAGCAGTATACATTTTCCCCGTTTTCCACATTACCTACAAAGCAAAACTTTGTTAATGCTTTGTTTTGTCAGCAGGGAGAAGTTTTCAATCTACAGTTTCTAATGACACAGCAAGTTAACCTGCAGCTCTCGTAGACGTAAGCATTTTTTAGGCGACTCCTACAGGGGCAAGTGTCAATTAACAAAAAAAAAAAAAGTCTCAGCAGATGCCTGCTCTTCATATTACACTTAATATGGACACATTGTTTTACATAATTTTTTTCATTTTACATGGGCTTAAATGTTGCTTAAACTAATAAAAAAAAAGCCAGTGACTCAGAAAGATGGTAAGAGCGAAGAGGCCTAATACTATTCTGCTTTATCCGTCCAAAGACAGCTTTGATGTGCTTTTGAGATCATTGTTTTGAAGGAGCACCCAACTGTGTCTAGGTTTCAGCCATCCGACCAATCCTGCCTCCTTAATTGAAATGCAATTGGTTTTGATGTTCATAAACAACCCAGTAACCTCTTCAGCTCAAGACACAACAGTGTCAGTGTCCACTCTGGAGTTATCCAAGAATGAAGCAAAATCTTTTGGAATAGTCTCCACTGAATATGAGATTGGCAGCTGCCTACATGGATTACCAAAAAGTTTTATGCACAGATGATACAAAAATGTACTAGTTGTGCCTAAAAATGTAAAGAGTTGTATTTGCTTAGTTTAAACTAAGCTTTCAGACCCGGGAACACAGCAACTTCTGTGTTATATTGGTAATAGTATTATCATGTTTAAAGTCTGCTTTGCTGAATTGAGTACTGTTATGTTGCATAAAGTGGGTAGAATACTTAAAGAGGACAAAATCCAGCTTCTTCAGCTTCACCTTAAATCAACAAATGAATCAGGAACACTTCTGAGTTTTAAAGGAAAAAAAAGATTTCTCACCAACTAACATCCTAATCCAAAATAGAAGCAGTGTGTTTGGACGCCGCAGGTAATAAACGTTAAAATTTGTCGATTCATTCAAATTTTACATTACATGTCTGTGAGGACGATCATAACCTCTGATTCTTTACACATTCCCTCTGTTAGATAGAAAACATGCAGGGAGGTACAGTGTATTTAGGTTGTATTTCTAATAGTAACAAAAATGGTGATTGAGCAGAAAGTTGTCAGACTAAGCTGTTTTTTAGGTGTCTGTATAATATATGGTTATGTTGCATTTGATGTCACACCCACATTTACTGACTCGGCAGATTAATTCAGCATAGATACCTACCAACTTTCATTGGTTAACTGTTGTCTGCTCAAAATTGTTTCCCTTTCAACTTACTGTTGAGAAGTGTTTGACAAATATAAGCTTCTCACCTCTTAATAGCCAATTTGCCTTAATTTTACTAGACTAGTGGGGGTACAATTACATAATTATTAGATTATTATTATAGATTATTTGTAAATGATAGCCCCATATTGATAACAGTCACTGATGAGTGCACATAACTTAGGATTGGTATTGTAGCTTAAGAACAAACTTGAGCAGGGATTTTATTTCTTTTTTTGACAAAGACATGCATGTATTCCCCCCACTGGCTGTCAGATTTATTCTTATTTTTACCATCTTTGTACGGATTAGTTTTAAGGCTTATTCAGGGTTTTCCTTTCTGAGGACAGCGGACAACCCAGTCAGATGATGCCGAACTGCTTCACTTCGCTGCTGTCTGCTTTTCCAAAAGGCTTCACACTGTCAACAATGTCAGCAGCAGAACTGCTCTTAGGCATGTACATCTTTCAGAGGCTCTCCTAGACACATCATCCTGGATAGAAACTGCATGTTACCACTTCAGCCTCTTTTCTCCTGCATTTTAAACTCTCATCCCTCATGGTGAATTTTATTCCCGAAAAAGCATTTTTTTCCTTCCTCAATGGCAATATTTGCTTCCTCGTTATGTACCCTTTTGTTTTCTCTCTGAAAACCCGGCTTGTCCACAGCCTTGCCTCTGGCAAACAAAGAGACAATATCCTATCAAGGGCACAGTATTCACCAGTATTAATCTATAAAACAGAAAAAGAGGAGCTCTGGAGTAGCTGTAGCCTGAGCTATACTTGTCAGGGTTTGAATTGCTATAGATTTAAGTGGGCTGAGGGAAGTGGGATATGCTGTGAGGAATATGAGGAGCTATCCCGGCTGTCGGATCACTCCTTTTCTTCCCTTAGGGCTCTCCTTTTAAAGGCCTGATATCATTACTGCTTCTAGTAAAAGATAAGAAAGCCCACACCACTTGGACTGAAGCAGACCCCATAAATACACGTCTGCAGTAAATATATTGTGCTGTCTGGTACATCTGCAGTGTGTCTCAAGCCTTTGCCTTTTAGATCCAAACCAGATTAATTCCTGTGAAACTCAGGGTTGTTAGCTGGTTCCCTTGTGTTCATAAATTAGTGCACTTGCCTCCATGCCAGTCCATCTCAATCTTTATTTTCAACTTGATATAAAGTTGCCCTCTGTACACCATCCAATTAGGTTGCTCTTTGTTTGACCTCCAGCTGTAAGCACAGACAAAACAGTAAAAGGTTACAAGTGTCAAGTCGTCCCTATAGTGATGTTTTGTTTTGGGTCTACTAGGCAGCACAGATTTGCATTCGACTAGAAGTGCCCTGAATATTTAGCATAGATGTTTTTAATCTATTTGGAGCATTTAAAGCTACAGTGTGTAATTTTCAGCGACATCTAACGTCCAGACT
>NW_015150487.1:399694-455595 GCF_000732505.1 Cyprinodon variegatus | reverse complement strand
TTTAAGTGGTCACAGTGCAGAAAAATAATTTTTTTTAGCAACAAAAATCAAAGACAAAACTTAGCATGCTGAAGTCGATATAATTCATGGTGATGACAGACATCACATTAACAAGATATTTCTACAATCATGCATCAGTCAGGGTACAGTCAGGGGCCCTCCGATCTGTACAAGTGGAATAGGAGTTTGGTCCACATTACCAACATTAAGTCAGACACACCTGTTCCTGGTGCTTGTTGGACTCCAGCAGGGCTGCTCTATCACAAATCGCCTTTCTGCCCATGTTAGTCTTTGCTGTGTTTGGATGTTGGGCCAATTAGTACGATTTTATAGTTTAGTGTTCTGATAATAGTTTCTAGCATCATACGATACAAATTTATGTATGTGAAAGTATGATTAACATAACATTCTCTTCTGAATGGAGGCTGCTTATCCATCCAAACTGAAACTTTTCATTATTGAATGAAAGTAATTACTCAAGACTATTTTGTATTGATTTGTTACTCTACCCTCTGGAGGCAATCCATCAGTTATAGCTCATAAAGGTTTATCCTGAACTTGGCACCCACCTTCCATGATATATTTGGGTTCCGCTTTTAGAGGTTTTATAAAGCTCAAGACAAACTGGACGACACGGCAGATATTAAGGGAAATTCCCAAGCTTAATTTACAGGAACATGTTTAAATATTTGTTAAAAGGTTTAAGATTTGTTGGAGTTGCACATTTTCTTTAAGCAAAGCAAATAATTTTGAAACACATTTAGGCCTAATAGACATATTTTCCAAATCTGTACTCCACTTTTCTTTTTTTTTTTTTTTTTCATTAACAGTGATGAGGATAGTGAGAAAACAGCACCCTGGAATCCCCAAGTATCTGTGAGAACTAATACCCATTGTCTTCATACTGGCTAGTTCTTTGGGAGTTATGCCCGAAAAGCTTTTCCTGCACAAAAATCAAATGAAACAACAAATGTGTGGATAAGCTAGTATGATGGAAGATCTATGAAGATGTTTTTCATCTATAGCTTGATTGCTTCTTTGATATTTAAAAACATTCATTCTTCTTCCCCCGCTTATCTGTCAGGGTCATGGTACCAGTGCCTGTCTCCAGTAGTTTGCGGACGAAAGGCAGGCGGCACCCTGGACCGGTCACCAGTCGCATGGAAACAGTCACACACAGGGACATACACTCTCACCTAAGGACAATTTAGAGAAGCCAGTTAACCTAACAATTATGTTTTTGGGCTGTTGAACAAAGAGTACCCTGAGAGAACTCATAAATGCTGTATGAGTCAATTATTTTTTGTTAATAATTAACAGTTTGTTTTTGTGGATACTCTGGCTAAGTTTATTCTACTTATTTGTTTGATATCTGTTTTTAGATCATGTTTTTTTGGTTATTTAATTAAGTTTCTTTGTTTCTGGTTAGTTTTGATTAATTTGGTTGAATTAAGATTATAAATAGGCTGTCAATGGTAGAAACAGCATGCATCTGGGTGGACGTATTTTTTTCTTTTACCGGAGCAAGAGAAGCATGGAGGAAATGGTGGTCCTTTTCTGTTTGCTTGCCTGAGGAGAAATAAACTAAGAAAACTGAAGCAGTTTACCTGGAACATTTTTTCTTTTGCCTGCGTAAATTACTTGACCATGGTGCATCTGTGGCTTTTTTGGACTTTTTTTGTGTCATCAAAGCTGGGCCACAACATATGGATTCGGGAGAAAATCCAAACTCCATGCAGAAAGACGATAGCCTAGGAATCGAACCCAAGACCGTCTGGCTACAAGGCAAGTTCTACAAACTCCACCCCCATGCGGGCCTTTGTAAAACCATTTTAAGCAATAAATCTTTCATAAAACCGAAAACATGTCATTACTATGTCCTGTGATTCAAAACATATAGTCAAATAAACAGAAATCCGGTGGGAAATCACCTTTTAAAGCCTTAAAAAGGAAGAAGGAATTATTTCCTAATGGGGGTGGAACAAAGTAGTAACAGTAGACAGTTATTACTCCAATGCTTTAGTTGAAAACAATTATTACCTTACATTCCCAAGGGAATAACTTTTCAAATTAAAAGTTTGTTTTAAATTCCTAGTTCAATTTGGTGTCACTACAGTAAAAGATAATTTATTCTAAACCTTGGGGTGGCTGACACTGTTTGACTCTAGCCTTCTGCTTTAAGAAGTCAGATGATCTCTTATTTGTATTCTTTCGCTAACTTATCTCTGTGTACCTGCCCTCTTTCAAGCAGCTTTTCTGGAAGACTGATTCTAAGAATCTAATTATGGCAAAAGGTAATTAAGTTAATAGCTCATGGAGGTAACCAACGTGTTCTCAGAAAAACGAGATGGATGCCGGGGGCTAGGAGGGGTGGTGATGATGGCACACCCCCTCCGTGTTGTGATTTGCCTTTTACAAACACCCATCCTCAGGGAGAGGAAGAGAGATGCGGAGGAGAGAGAGTTTGTCCCACATCTTTACAGCTAAAAAGCCACCGAGGAGACAGTCCGCGATGGAGCCGTCTGCAGAGCGCAGAGCGCAGCGCTTCCATACGTGGATCTGAACAGAAAAAACGGGATTTTGATTGAAAGCGAACATAAAACTGCAAACGGAGCCTGATTTAAAAAAATAAACCCTGCTGTTGGACATCTTCTGGACTCAAACTTAATTTGAACCAGTTTTAAAGGTAAGTTAGTTTGCCGGACATTGTGTCTTTTGTGCGTAAAATGTGTTCTGTTCGTCTCTTGTCAGTTTGATCAGGAATTTTTTGACTTAAATTGTCAAAAAAAGTGTCAAATCCAAGAGATGAAACATTTTGCAGAAACATATGCATTATGAACTGTATAATTAAATTATCTTTATGCAAAATACAAATTAATTATAAAATTAATTATATAAAGATTTAGGCATGCAAAAGTCTGCTTCTATACATTTTATACTATTTTGATATTTAGGTTTCATCCATTTGAAAGCAGTTAAAGCACCCCCCCCCCCCCCCCCATAAAACTAGACCCCAAGCCCTGTTTTATTTTAGCCTCTAAATGATCTATTTTCCACTAAATACTAATAGACATTTGTTTATTTTTTAAAGCATATCTAATTTACCATATTTCCCCTCTTGCTTATTTTTAGCTCTACCTAATTGCTGCTCATGCATCAGGTTATTTTACCAAACTACAATTTGCATACAATCATTCAGTATGTAACTAAAAACCACAAGAATCTGAATCCCATTTTAGTGGACATTCCTCTTTTTCCCCAATTTTAATCCAGGCATATTAGACAGATCTAGGCCATACTTGAAAGTCTGAGGTTCCAGCCTTTAAGCACATTTTTTCTATTTCCAGTAGAGGGTAGAGACACCTGACAGTTTTGATTTTATTATGGAAACACGGGATACTTGACATTTATCAGGGCATTCTTGCAATCAGATTCAATCATCTCTTGAAACATGAGCTTCAGAAAGTCTAGTTTGTCTCAGGAAAACAAAGTGGCTTTGAAAACATGTTTTTCTCTGGAAAATTGCATTGAAACATCTACAGAGCAAGACAGGCTGAAAACAACAGCGACAGCAGAATACTTACAAATGAAACCTGTTAGAATTGAAATCATACAAGCACCAGGTTCTACATTAATTTATCTCATTATGTTTGCTTTTTTGAAAACTTTTCCCTTCCAACTGCAGGGAAGGTGAGCAGATGGTAGTACCTCCCCATTATTGTCACTTATTGACAGTGTAAATTCACCCAGGATTGATGTTCTTGTTCTTAATAGTCTAACAGGCAATACTTGGGGCATTGATTCTTCTTTCTCTAGCCTTCATCTCTGCAGAGCACATCTAACCCTTAAAGTGTGATTAAGCAGCCCTGCTATCATAGAGGCATAAATAGAAGAGTAAATGAGATGAAAATGTATTGATCTGGATAATATGATCGCTGTTATTCTGGTTCTGAAGGGCAAAACGGAAAGGAGACCGGGTGGAGTTGAGATAATCGTGTCTGATGATTTGTGTTCTTCTAATGCAGAAATGCAAAATGCTTTGCAACCTTAATAGGCCACTTAGGGTACCATTACAGCTACTGAGGCTGAGAATGAATGAGCAAACCTCTGCAGATAAAGGTGTGGCTGCATCCTTCACAAAATCTGGAGATTAATACTAAATTAACCACCCTTTCGGCAGAGTATCGCTCTTTAAATACATTTTTGTGTCGTATGGATCTTTAGCTTGATGAATCTTTTGGATATTTGAACTTTTTCTTCTCTGCATAATCCTCTGTAAATATGCTCAGTTTGTTTACATCTGGTTGCAGGTTTTCTTCTCTGTTCTAAACCCATTTTTCTCAATCTGTCAGGTTCCCTTGTTGCTGCTGCCTGAGTCTGATTGGGAACTGATGTGTGTCATGGGGATATGGTGAGGCGATGTGTACAAGCTTGTGTGAGAGAAGATGTCCTGCCATCAGTGGAGGAACAGGAAGAGGGTCAGGTGAAGGGCTGGATATCTACTCATGGCTGTGTATATCACTCCTGTTCTCGGCTTTGTGGGGTCAAGCAACCCCTCAGTGCCCGGACAGCTGCCACTGTGCCTGGGACACGGCCACCGTTCTGTGTTCAGATGCGGGGCTGCGAGAGATCCCAGAAGGGATCCCACCGGAGACTGTTTTCCTACACCTGGAGCGCAACTACATCCGGAACATCCCAGAGGGTGCCTTCAGCCACTTGGTTCACCTGCAGGACCTCTACTTGTCTCACAACCGCATTGACTCTCTCTCCTCAGGGGCTTTGCGGCATCTGGGACCCGACCTGCGGTTGCTGGACCTTTCCCATAACCAGCTGAGGCAGGCCAGTAGGGAGGATTTTGGATCCACTCGTGCCAAAACACGGCTTTACCACAATCCCTGGCACTGTGACTGCACCCTGCAGGAGCTGATGGAGACTCTGTACCTTGAACCTGAGACTGTGAACGGGATCATCTGCGAGAGCTCAGTGCGGGGTGTAGGTGAGGGGGGGCGGTGGGAGGACCCGGGGTCACCAGGGGAGCATGCAGGTCAGCCGTTGGTCAAACTGCTGGATTCAGGGGTAAACTTCTGCAGCCTGCAGAGGAAAACCACAGACGTAGCCATGCTGGTAACCATGTTTGTGTGGTTCTTCATGGTCATCGTGTATGTTGTGTACTATGTTCGACAGAACCAGGCAGAGGCCCGCAGACATTTGGAATATTTGAAGAGTCTACCCAGCCCACATAAGATCCCTACAGAGACAGACACTCTGAGCACTGGTTTCTGAGCAAATGTTTACGCTCAGTAATCAGATGCCATCTTTATGGAACGGGACTCTGAAACCCATAGAGGGATTCACACGTGGAGGAAAATAATCATGCCTAATTATTTCTTCGAAATAATTAATTTTCTTATTGCCTTTTTTTTCCAGTACAAAATTATAAGTTTTTCTTAATTTGTATGATATGCACTTAGAGAATGGCAAGACTTTTAAAAGCGCAGCAGAAGGGAAGATAAAACAGGTGTACGCATAAAGAAAGACCGTTTTTGAACATAATAACATTCTGCCTCCCTTTGTAGCCCCTCTGTTCTTCTACCACCATGCCTCGTACTGTGCTCTTTTATCTTTCATTAGGTCCTAATTAGGCGAAGTTGACCAGCTGACCCCTAATGAACAGTTGAAAGACACTAATCAATTGGAGTGTGTCTGTCAGGTGTGCAAATTCAGATGCATGTCCTTTGATTTGTCTGTATTTATGTGTGTGTTGGAGTTTGTGTGTTGTGCTCAGGCATCGTCACGGCCATTCTTATTTTGACAGTCCTGATTTAGCAACCGAAACATATTATTTACTTCACATCTGTACTCAGCCTGTGGGTTATCTAATAGTATTGGACTTATGTCTCATGAACACTCACATGCAAAAAATAATTTGATATAATGTTTGAATAATTTATTTAAGTATTTTATATACAAAAATCATTTATACATATTTACCAATTATTTTATTTAAATCAGCCTAAGGCTTTTGGCTACAGCACTTAAAGGTATAATGGGGGATTTTCCTGAATTTTGAAGTCTTGCCCTCCACTTTTAAAAAAAAATGCACAGGCTCAATCCTGTACCCACTCTTGAAAGGGAAAGCCTATTAAACGCAGCAAGAGCACAAACAAGGCCATTTCTCCTCGTGCACATCATACAAGCTTACTTTCCAAAAGAAGATGTGCAATTCTTCCACTATGTCAGACTTACTATTGGTAAGTGAAAATGGGGACAAGCACGTAGGATGGCCTTACGTAAACATATCACCAGAATGATTGACGATTAGGAAGACCACTTATTTTGATGATCCACTCGGAAAAACAGCATCCTCCACTATACATTTAAGCTTTTTTCACTCAAAGCCAGTGGTTACAGCTGTTACACTGTGTTGACCAGCCTAAGTGACAGTGAGAGGCATTTCATAGTGTTGGCCTACTGCAGAAAATACAGCATGAATTACATTTATAAGTACAGAAATACTTAAATAAAAGTTCAACATCCCTCCAAATTCAAATGAATGTGTTTGGATTGATATGATTCAGTTTAATTGAGTTTATTAATGTTGTGCAATTTCACAACACATCATCAAAGCATTTTACAAAGAAAATTCAAGGCTTCTACAAAATTCTGCATTTAGTAAGATTTGGAAATCTCTAAAGAGTGTAAATCAATAGGTGCAAATTGGATTTATTCGTGTCCTGCTTTGCTTTGATTATGAAATGTATGAATATTTTATATTTATGTTACTTTTTGGAACTATTGGTTCTCCACAGTTTAAGTCCTTCACATGTTATATGAAAACGGACTATTTTTAACACCACACCAAAAAACCCCCAAAACAAATCATTTGTCATTAAGGGAACTATTGATTTTCTTTTTTTTAACTCGCCATGTAAAATCTGATGAATTTCTTCTTCTTGACACATTACGGTAAATGAAACCCCCACTGGATTGAAAACCAGGTTTGATTGATTTTTCAAGAGGGTGTTGTAATCCTGTTTATTGTGCAAATGTGTCCTTAAAATGGGTAGGTTAGTATTTTATGTAAGACTTGTATCTAAATATGATATAATTCTTCTCTTCTGCAAGAAGAAATGTAAAAAATGTTTCCAACTGTTTAAATACAAGCTAAGCTTTTGTTCCCAACATCGTCTGAGACTTTATTCAGGTGATCGAAGCAAACAAATGTTTTTTTTCCCCCAGCTTTTTATTGTCATTACACCGTCACAAGTACAGAGCAACAAAATGAACTCTCTGCATTTATCCCATCCCCTTTGGGAGCAGTGGGCTGCCATTGTGGGGCCCCTGGGGAGCAGTGGGGGGTTAATGGTCTTTGCTCAGGGACCCAGAGTGGCAGTCTGTGGGAGTGGGGCTCGAACTCAGATCCTCAGGATTCCAAGCTCTATGCCCTAACCACTAGACCGCCACTCCCAAAATGATGTTCATCTTTGTTTTTGTAACTGACCTGTTATTTATTTTAATACCTCTGTATTAATGTCACAACAAGAGATGTTCTTTGAAAGATTACCTTGGTCAAAAACATTTATGAACTGAAAAAAAGAAAGAACCAAATAGTTTTTATTGCATGTACTGTCTCTTTTTGGACATTCAAATAGCAATCATCAGTAAAAAAAAAAGTTTAGAAAGATAAAAAGCAAGAATCCATAAAAGTTATTATGGAAAATTAGCACTCAATGCAATGAGAAACAAAATAAAATTTTTGTAAGTGTAGTGTTGCGTAAGTTATTATTTTTTTTATAGAACTGTAATTTTTTTGTGTCGATCTGTTGTAAGCATGGGGCAGTTGGACAAGGATATCAAGTAATTTGAATGAGAGGCCAGAAAAGTTTTTTTTTTCTCCAAAGTCTCCATATCTCATCTGCTGCTGCACACTGCCGGACAATGAGCTTAAAGTAGGCTACTATGCTTTTTAGTGTTCTTAAAAAAGGCTTTTTAAAAAATATTTATAATAAACAAAAACCAATAAACATTGCTATGGGAAAAAGAAGTTTCATCATCACTTTATTTCAAACTTAGTCCTGGTGATTATGTGTCTGTCAAGCAGAAGCTGAAGGCTGCAATACCATAACATGAAACCTAATGTTCCAGTAATAAAAAGGTGCAAATAAAGAAATGGATCAGTTTTTAATTTTAATTTTTCTTATTTCTGGAAAGAATGTGTAATTTCATGTATATATATGTATATATTTCTATACATCTGTTACATAGATTACCTTTGTTTTACTTGGTGAAATAAAGAGTAAACAGAGGTCTAAATTGACTGATTTTTTGTTTAACATTCTGTTCTTATCTTGTGTACAAATGACTTGGTCAAGCTGCTATAATTGTACCTGAGTTTTATTAAATATGGATCCATTTTATGTGCAGAAGCTGAAATTAGAGTAGGTCAGACACTGTGTATTAAACTTAGCCATTATCGTGTAGCTAAAGCTATAAGATAGTAGTAATGTGTCTTTACTGTTATTTACAAAATATACTTCTAAATTTCAAGAAAAATACTAATCAGTATTATCCCAAGGTCTAATTATTTATATCCCAAATTTAAAAAATGTCAACTTTTTGTAAGCCTGAACCGTTTTTTATTTTATTGGTGTTAAGTTGATCTTTAAATCATTTCTTTATTTTCATGTTTAGCTGAAACAAACTATTTAAATATGAAAAGTAATACAACAAAACTAAAAAGTATAATCTATATTTTTCTATCCAGTGTATTTTCTACAAGAACTTTGATGGGGCCATGTTATTATATTATTATGATTAAATCTATCTAATTGAATGTGTGCAGTTAGGGTAAAACTCCCACTCATACTCCTGGCTGATGCAAATTAAAATGTTATTTTCATACAATCAGAAAGTTCCACAATCTTCCCTCAATGATATGCTGAGGTAAAGATGTGTTATTTCTAAAGTAAAGCTCTGATTTCACTCAAGAAATAGAATAATAAATAATCAAATTAAAAATGTTTCTTTGGTTTAAAGGAATAAAATAACTCCTATATTTGTAGATAAGCTTTTATTTATTATTTGCTTGTATTTCTTCCCAATAATTCTTTGCAGCAAACCCCAAGTTAGGCAGATTTCAGTCACATCACCCTTCGAGGTCCCTCCATAGATTCTCCACTGGAATCATAACACTGACATTACTTCCAGCCAGAAGAAGCATGTCAGTCCAATCATTACTTTTTATATAATCATGCCTTGGATATAAATATAGTGTAACTGTTAATCACAAAATTCAATAAAACTCCACCAGTCCAGTACTTGGGTTTTGGCATTTATTTCCAATTTACATTAATTTAAACGTAACAAAAACAAGTCAAGACCATAGTAATAATAATATACTAATAATGCTATTATTATTAATAATAATTCTATTATTAATAATAAAGAATATACACAACCTCACACATTTGAACCCTCTGCAGTGGAGCATTGGTGAAATACATCCCAGATCATGTGTGTGTTTCTACTTTGATGCAGAGGGTGTGTGCTGTGTAAGGGGACCAAAAGGGGTGGGGGTGGGGTTATGGGTCAGGATGAGGGGCAGCAGACTGGTCTCACATATCCAAATATACCTAGAATGACCAAGAATTATTATTGTAAACTAAGTTTAGATATGTTTTGTATTTCTTTTTTTTTTATGTGAGGTAGTCTTAAATTGCCGAATCAAATTTTTAGAAAACACAAATTGGTGTATTCCTACACTGATTGCAAAGCCGTATCACTTATTTATGTTCATGTAAAGGTCAAAAATCACAGTGAAAACCTAAATCCTAGGATGAAATGGTATCTGACTCGCTGCATGCGTATTGCATTGTTTAAAAACACAAACCGTTTAACAATAGCACCATTGACTTTATTAAAGTACACAGTAATTTTGATACACACTATGGTTGGAGGAACAGGAACAATTGCACTTTCTACAGTATTTTGAAATATGTTTGGTTCCAAGAACTAAAAAGATCATTATTGGTCTGGGACATACGAATGATGGGATGATCAGAAAACAGGAGAAAGTTGGCAGATGCGGCGTCTTTTTCAATAAAATATTTTTCTTTTCATCAATTGGCAGCAATCTCAGTCCTACCACACCTGGGACCTTAACCTAAACAATAAATAAATAACACCAACACATTGTCATCTCTCTTTTTCCCTGGTATGTTCCTGTTTTCTCATCATACTTCCTCCTTCTAGATATTGGGTAGGTGAGCAGGGGACTGCTGTCACAGCTAGAGAAAAACTGGGAGATTTAGGGAGTGGAGGGTGTCCATGAAGGGGGAGAGAAAGGACTGAAGGCAAAGCTGCGGCTGGATCACAAATGACAGTTAGTTGGTGCCATTCAGTGCAGATATCCTACTGAGTTCGACTTGGAAAAGCACTTTTTATTTAAAAATAGGTCCCATGTGGAAAAAAAAAGTGTCTTGATTTTTTTCTCTCTTTCTCTCCTTTTTTACTGAAGTCTACTCCTCTTTCCTTTTCACCTTTTCAAATAGCCACTTTTTTCCTCTTCTTGTCAGCTGCTCATTCTTTACAAGAAGCAAACTGCCCCGATATCAACTCCAAACTCCTGGTCTGCTCCACCGATATCCATGGGAGCAATGTCTACGATAGGCAGACGAGAGGTCTTCTGCGACCTGTATTCAATCACTGTCTTACCCCACTGTCCTGTGTGTCTCTGCATAGAGAAAAAAAGAATACAAAAAACAATGTAAAACATTTGGTTTTCCCCTGCTGCCATCAGACTGTTGAACTCTAATCTAGACTCTGCATCACAGTTGTAAACATCCTATTTGCACTACATGGCTGATTTTTTTCATAATCCCTTTAAATAGAACACAACTCCATGTTCTACTGCATTTTGCACCATATTACGGTAATTTATTTGTGCTGCACTGAACCTGTCAATATCAATGCCTTTTGCACCATGTCTTTAAACTTGTTTTCCTTTTCTCCTACACTGTTTACATTCTTAATCACAGCTGCATTTAAAAATGGAAATGTTAATTTCACAGTTATAAGCTGCTCATTCACTGTTAAAAAGCTGTATGCATCAAACTTTCAAAGTTTGTCTAGGTCTGAGGTTTACCCCCCTAGAGGGTAGATTTATGTTTACGCCATCAGGAATGCATACCGTGCAACTGTCCTCCATGACGCTGTAGGTGAAGCGGCTGTTGCCCTCGGCTCTGATTTCCACATCGTTGGAGCCTTGGAGCAGCACGGCCTTCTTCAGGTTGCTATTTGAGGCATCCAGGTATGCCACGCTGTTCTTGCAGTGGTAAGTGATGTTTTGGGAAGCCTCAGTGGAAAGCAACCTCAGGAAAGTCATCTGAATAGCGGCGGTGTTAGGGGCCAGGCTGTCATCACCATAACTGAACTGCATTGGATAGAAAATAATAAACCATATAATCTTAGAGCTCAGCTAGTGTTTTTCAAAAAGCTTACGCTTTGAAATTGTTTCATTTGACATATTGCTCATTTATAATGTTATGGTATTCTTAGTTGGATGATCATGAGAGCACTGATTCTGTAGAGTGTAGACAAAGATTAGGAAGTCTATCATGAGGACAAAACATCTGATTAGCGTAGGGCTGAAACAATTAATCGGATTAATTGTGATTAATCGATTATTGAAAAAAATCGTCAACTACTTTATTGATCGATTAATTGTTAAATGGAGTATAGAGAATGTCAAACATGCCTTTAGCTGACAGAGCAACCCATTTAGAGCAGCAATTATACCAAAATTGTGAAAAAATGTTGCATTTAAGATAAAAAAAATAATTTTTGTCTGTCAACATGCTCTATCCAGAGTTTAGTTTCACATGGTTTACTTTCGTAAAAGGTCTTCTTTAAGGAACCTTTGTTTTTCTATAAGTAATCAATTCATTGAAAACATTATCGACAGATTAATTGATTTGCAAAATAATCGTTAGTTGCAGCCCTAGTGTGCTAACATCATCAGATCAGATACAAAGGAAGGAGATACTGATTAGATACTGATTATCTGGTTGTCTATATTTCTTTGCCAAATGCAAAGCAAGACACACACAGAGGTGTAATAGAATATAACATTATAATACATTTATTTTATATTTCAAAAAGACTTCTTAGCTTTCTAAAGTTGACCTTTCCTAAACATCCACTCCTCTATCCATTATAAAAATTTTTGTTAGCTTGTGCCAGAAAACCAACAGTTAAAATGATTCCACTAGAAACTAAAAAAAAAGGTTGCAGATCTTACATGGAACCCTCCATTCATTGTCTCTCCGAACCAGACATGTTTGCTGTCTTTGCTCTTGCTGGACCACCAGTTCTTGCGTGGGATCTTAGCAGGCCTAGGATTCACACAGGACTCCCCAGTCTCCATATTGCAGAAGACCTTGATTGCATCAACGGTGCAGCCCTGATTGGGATCAATCCAATACTCACCTATAAAAAATAAAAGAAAAACAACAACAAGGGATGAGGCTGTATCACTAATATGCATCACTCTTTGTGCCCAGCTGATTAAAAGCTTCTCTCATTACATTGGTGTTTTGGTATCCTATAGCACAATTTAGATTTTAGTCAAATCTTTCATTTAAAAACACAAAAATATTTTTTTCCAGTCTAAAAATCAATTCTGCTTTATAATTCAATCCAGATCTCATTGACACTAACCGCTCTTCCAGTCAGGGTGGCACAGCTTTAGATCTCTGCAGGTGCGAGCAGGGTTCTTCTTGGACCCCTCTGGGCTGCGAATGTTCTCAATCTGGTTGTTGAGAGACTTGAGAGTGGCGTCGACCTCTGCATCGTGTTGACGGAGATTGCCCGCGGCCTGGTCAGCCCTCATGTACCTGAGAGGATCTGGGGACTTTTCTGTTTGACCCAGACCAGCAAAGGCAGACATGTCAATGCCAGGACCAGGGGGACCAGGAGGACCAGGGGGTCCGGGGTTTCCAGGGGGACCCTAAGAGACAAAAAGAAAATGTTTCTTTTTATTTAGCTTTCCTCTTTACTTATGTTTTCCTAACACACTTCTGGATTTTTATTCCATTTCTAGACAATTATGTAAATAAGGTCTTTGGAATATAAAAGTGTTCATTTATGCCATAATTTTTCCACTTCTGTTCTGAAGATTGTTCTGTGAGATGCTTTATCTCTGACCTGTCTGCTGTGTTCCTCGCTCTTCAACATCCTTTTTTTGCACTAATGTTCTCTAAACCTCTTCGCAGAATTTTATTTGGGGGTAGCATAGTGAAAGGGTTTAAAGGCAAATCTGCACTACACATTTACTGGCTGAAATAAAAAAGAAAATCCTGGATCTATTTCCTTCTACTTTACACTAATATACTACTTTGTGTTTATCCATCACCTCATGTGAACTTTGTTGCTGCAGCATGGCAAAATGTAAAAAAAAAAAAAAAAAGAAATCATGTGGTGGAAATAATAATTACATAAGAGGGAAATTAAATGACAGTTTTTGGTGCTGTTTTCAGAGTCGCCAGCACGATTAACAGCACCTTAACTTGTGGAAAGATTTAACTCTTGATTTTTTTTAGGTATATTATTTGTTATGTTTTACATTTCCCTGGCTCCTGATATAAGCTTTTGATAATTATATTTATTTGTCTGTCAAGTTGTTTAATTTTTTCTGCTGTCCCTGGTATCATTGTACAAACTGTATATTCTATTTTATAGAAGCTAGATGCAGAATGAAACAAACAAACAAACAAACAAACAAACAAAAAAGAAGCTAGGGAGTTCTACTTACAGCAGGACCCGAGTCTCCAGTGCGACCACGAGGTCCAGGGGGTCCGATGGGTCCTGGTAAGCCATTTGAACCATCTTTTCCAGCAGGACCAACAGGTCCAGGTGGTCCCTATAAAGGAAGATAATCCTTATCCCAACATTTAACTAACATGGTGTTGCATTTAAACAGATGTTTTTTTTTTTTTTTCTGTCAACATATAATGTATCATTTTATATGTAAAATCTGAATAATTTGACATTTTTAATAGCAAAAGTTTCAGCTGAGTTTGTACTCACTCTTTGCCCAGATGGCCCAGCAGGTCCAGTGGCACCCTGGTCTCCAGGCTGACCCTAATGCAGAAAAGAGGCAAGAAATTATACCATGAGTATAAATAAAGGTAGAGTTTGATACAAAATGTAGGATAAAATGGGGATTCCTACAGGTGGTCCAGGAAGACCCTGCAGACCAGTGAAACCTCTGTGTCCCTTCTGTCCTCGCTCACCGGCCTCTCCACCTTCACCCTTATCGCCACGTGGTCCTTGCGGTCCCTAAGAACAATGAAAAACACCCTAATTATTATACCACAAGGTTTCATTTCAGTTCACAGTGGATCATAGTCCAACCATGTAGGATACATACAGGCATTCCTCTGGCACCAGCTGGTCCTGGAGGTCCAGATGGTCCTTGAGCACCCTAACGAACAAAAGAAATGGTAAAGAGATTTTTCTACTACCACTTAATCATGTTTAGCATAGCTAAGTATTTTCTACAACACACTTGATAACTCATTAGGTTTAAAATATTAAATTCACACAGTCCTTATTATGTAAATTAGAAAAGCGATTAGAACAAATATTTGAGATATCTGCCAATGATAAATTATCCTGCTACCCTCCATCAGATATGTTAATCTTAACTTGGCAAAAAATTATATAAACATCAATACTACAATGGAAAAAAAAACAACAAAAAAACAAGAGCTTGTTTTTGATTCATTACTTACAGACTCCCCTCTGTTTCCCTGTTTCCCAGTAGGACCGACTGGCCCAGGAGCACCAGGAGCACCTGGTGCACCAGGTGCGCCAGCAGGACCAGTGTTGCCACGGTCACCCTGCAGCAAAAAGGGTTCACGTTGCAAAACACAACAGAGGGATGAAAAGAAACAAAACATTTATTAGTCAAGTAAAAAAAAAAGAGTTTTTTTTTTTTAATTTCCTCGTTTAAAAATGGTAAAAAGGGATAAAAGTATTAATTAGAAAACCATTACTGCATAAAAAATCTCCAAAGAGAACATGTTTCTTGCCTTTCACATAAATGCAATTTGGACTCCTCCCTCTCGCTAACATTTTATTGTAGTACAATCAATATCCAATAAAAAGCCCTACATAGTAACAGCTTTTCTCTATGGTATAAACGCCATTATCAGCAGGACGTCATTGTATCTTTCACAAATTGCCAAGGAATGACCCAAAGAAGATGAGAGAGGTAAAGTGTTCCTCTGACTCCTTAGGTTCGAATATAATGGCCACATTCTAAAGAGACTGAAGGTTCCTTTAGCAGAATCCCACATTTTCTTTGTTTTTTCCCCCCCTGAATAAATCAGACAATGACAATGATAGGTGTGTATTTAATTACAATGTAATGGCCGAAACAAATGTTTGACTCGTTACAATTCATGTTTTCTACCTTAATTCCAGGAGAACCATCTCTACCAGGAGGTCCATCAGATCCAGGGTTGCCCTGTTAGAGAAAATTAAAGTGTTAATAGATTCAGACCAGGTGTCCTGAATAATTATCAGCTGCATAATCAGCCCGGCTATAATCGCACCTAATAATAGGACATAATGCAAATGTATGAGTGCTGAAAACTGAGGGGACATTCAAAGGCTCATTACTGATTTTACTTTTTTTTTAAAACTGTATGTTGTAAGGTAGGAATTTAAATCCTGTAGTTTTTTTGTCTTTTGGCCTAATTTAACTCTGGAACTTTTAAAAGGATTTTTGAAACTTTGATCCACCATTCAAAAGTAACAAAAATGTTTTTGGACATAAAAAACAGCAAACATAAACATCAGCGAACCTATTCAAGTTGGTGGGTTGCTTTCTTATCAGATTGCATTTTCTTTTTGTTAAGAGGAGACTTAATAAGATTCCAGTTCCAGATCACAAGTCAGGCCTATGGTTTTTCTAACGTGTTTTACATAATTTGGAGTCTGAAACTACAGTGTGGATTTCTGATCTGATCCAACGCATGCTCTAGGGTAGTTAGTTTTTCTGACCTCTCTGCCAGGCTCTCCAGCAGGTCCAGTAAGCCCAGGTGGTCCGACGGGTCCAGGGGGTCCACGGTCTCCAGGACCACCAGAAGCTCCCTGCTTTCCAGGCTCCCCCTAAGAGGAATAAGAAGAACTCTTTATATTAACAAAATGTCGTTTATGGTAAATGTTAAACAACTAAAGAACTCATTGATTTGCAAGTATTTCAGCTTCTGCTTTTTTTATTCTAATATCAATAAAAAAAAAATAATGAAATGAAGCTAAAAACCTTTCCCAGACTAAATAATTTTTACTTCAAAATGCTTTCATGTTCTTGCTTTTGGTGGAATAATAAAAAAATAAAATAAAATACTACTTAGAACTTTGACCTTATTTTAGGTCCATGTTAATAACCCTTAATTTACGGCCCAACAAACATTGTTTTTTAGTAACATTCGATCCCTTCAGGTTTCCCACTGTTCCAAAAAAGGAACAACATCCATTACAGTAAGATTAGTGAAAATACTCAAATCATTCTGCTTTTGGGACAAAACATTCTAAAACATCCATCCATCCATTTCCCTTCACGCTTCTCCCTGCTGGGGTTGCATGGGTTGCTGGTACCTATCTTTAGCTGTCAATGGGAGAGAGACAGGGTACACCCTGGATAGGTCGCCAGCCTATCGCAGGGCAACACAGAGATAAAGACAAACAACCATTCACGCACACAATTTAGAGAAGCCAATTAACCTAACAGTCATGTTTTTGGACTGGGAGGAAGCCGGAGAAAACCCATGCATGTACAGGGAGACCATGCAAACTCCATGCAGAGAGACCCTGGGCTGGGAATCGAACCCGGAACATTCTTTCTGCAAAAGCAGCAGTGCTACCAAATGTTTCACTGAGCAGCCCACGTCCATAAAAATAGTAATCAATCCATAACCACATGGAAATTACAGTTTTGTATTAAATCTGTATGAAAGGTAGTTTTTGGAGCACACTGAATGAATGTAATGCAATTGATGCAACTGCTTTTCCTTAGATAGAAAACTTTGAAACAATTTGACTCTATGATCTGGTGAACTGTAAAGTGCCTTGAGATGACATGTGTTGTTAATTGGCGCTACATAAATAAACTGAATTGAATTGAAATTAATAGAAAAGAAAATGTAGTATTATCCAGATCTACTGAACGAACCTGAAGAACACAATTCTGTCAGTTAAAAGCTCATTCTTTGCTGAGTTAATTCTCATTTACTGGAATCTCATTCATGCACACAAGTGAATAATTAATGGTGAGGACATGCCTGCTGAGATGCTGAAAGTAGGGGAAATGGTTCATGTCATATATCAAAAAGAGTTGGTTGTAAGCAGGGGAGGCTCTTCAGTCACATGTCACAGATTAATCTCCATCAGATAGATACAATAGGAAAAAAAGCATGAGTTTGATGTGACACGGGTTCCACCCTGATAAAATAGGACACTGCTGATTGTCAGTCCAGAGCACTTCTGTTGATTTAATGAGTGTCAAAACAGTTAGTATGTAGCTCATATGGCAGATGCAGTCATATTTATTAAGAGTCCTGATGGAAGGGTTGGTGCCTCTGAGTCCTTATCAAAATTTTATTCCATTTTTTTGAGACATACACTCTCCTCTCTGCGCTTCTGTTAAAACGTTTACATTTCTTTTGAAGATACTTTTATTTCTATTTAAAAGGCCGATTTGTTCACAACGGTGAAAGAATCAAGCTGAAGTCTCAATGAGGGCTGAGTGGGTTGATGGCTGCTCTTTGATCTAAGAAAGGACAATAAACATCCTGTATTCAGAGGAATTAAGGCTCCAAATATTTGAGCCCATTTAAACATTAGTTTTCATTATTTCTTTGTAAGGAAAAGAACCTTATTTCCTTCGCAGACAAGTTACAAACCATTTTATATTTCACTCGAAACCATGTTTTCTAAGTAATACTTGTTGCCTCAGATAACTGAATCAGTTAATGTTGATAATTTTTTTTCCTGTATTATAAATTAATCAGAATTAGAAGGCAGGGCAAAAGAAAACACGTTTAAATTTTTATTTTCATTGTATTTTGTTTCAAAATTTGAGTTTGATCAGCTAAATAAACTTTAACCCCTTTACCTTTCCTATAAACATCCTCAGGTTTAACTTTATAGTCATAAAAATATTACTTACAATTAAATAGGTATTGTGTTACTACTTATGGATAAATTGGTATGTCACTTAGATTTCCTGGTTTTGGCTCTAAAATTAAATCATACAATAATGTGCAACCCTGTGTTATTTTTCAACTAATAATATAGTTCTACTATCTTATTTTTTTATTTGTTGATAATAAATGTGTTACAGTTTACACAGATATTTTATGAGATGTAATTAAGCTCCTGAATATATGGAAATATTGAGATGTTTGGTTTGATTTGACTAAAATCTTAACTTTTTACATTTATAACTATATTGTATAAACAAAATTAAAGTTAATATGTTATTTGATGACATTAGTGATTATATTTCTTGACTGAAATTAGCATTCTGAATTACTACTCTATGATAAATATTCAAATTCTATTAATATTTTTTGCATAAGCTTATTGAATGAATGATGTCTTTAAATGTGTGTGTTTGGAGATGTGATTTCATGTTACTTACAGAAGGTCCGGGGAGACCAGGGAAACCTCTTTCTCCTCTCTGCCCAGGCAGACCAACAATACCACGCTGACCAGCCAATCCCTGCGGACCTGAGGGACCCAGTGGACCCTAAGAGGAAGATAAAGCCAGCAGAAAGCACATACAGTACCATGAGTCATCTCAAAAGGTTTAAAACCATGCAGTCATTATTTCTGCTAATAAGTCACTTCCTAGATAAGTGATAGTTGAATATCTTCGTCACTATAGGACCAACATTTTATTCTCACTTGCACTTCAAAATCTTTCTGGTCTACATCATTCTCAGCTTCGGAGGTCTCTCTGTCAAAATGTCTTCCAACAGAAGTTATGTTCAAAAAGGTGAACCCCTGAATTTAAGTGACAGCTGAGACACACCGTTCAGCACATAAAGCCTTGGATGTGCTAATACTGACTCAGGATTTCATATACAGGATGAAATCTTTAGGAAGAAATGGACTCAATACAGCTCCTTTTTGTTTGAGCCCCTTGCCACCACCCCCACCCCAGGGACTCAACCTGTCATTATCTTGACAGAACTCGTCAGCATAACTGCTGGTTATGTGTGTCGGTGCAATTCCGAGGTAAAAGCCTAGGGTCCCATCCTCACACTGTCACCAGATTCTGCTGAATTCTGGAGTCCTGATGGACAATGACAGCTTTTGTGTGTTTATGGTCTGCATGTGTATTACTGCTAAAATAAGCTGTCTGGCTTAAAAGGAAAACACAACACTGACTCAAGATGCAGCATACAAATAAATCTAAGCATTTCTTCTCTTTAGCCTCACTTTAAATCACACACCTACTGCATCAGAATAGAATATGGGAGCTACAGGAACCATAATGCTGTTTTCAGCATAACAAGGTCATATATTTCTAGATTAGGGAATAGGCCTTTTAGACCAGACTCACAGGGGGTCCATCCTCTCCAGCGTCTCCCTTCTCTCCTGGAGCTCCTGCAGGTCCCCGTAGTCCAGGATCACCCTGTCTGCCTGGAGGTCCACCATCTCCTCTCACACCTTTTGGTCCATCTTTACCAGGAGAGCCAGCAGGACCTGGGGGTCCAGGGTTGCCCTAAGAGGCGTTTGAATAAAATGTGTAAGAAAATAACCATCATGAGCATACATTCTACCACATCTCCATTTGAAGGGTCCAGATAGTGGAAAGAAAGCAGTTGTTTTTAACATTATGGTATAGCTAAATAATTTAAAAACACATTATTATAAAAAAAAAAGTCTTGCTGTTGTGAAAAAAGAAAATAGCTCCTGAAATGGATGTGGGTGTCGGATCATTGGGGTTAAATGCTTTACAGCTACTTCCTAACAGAACAACAAAACAGGATAAGAAAATTAATTTACTATTCTCTTTGCCTGAAGATCACATTTTAGACTTCTCGTAAACTGACAGTAAAAATCTATTTTCCTTTGTTTGATTTCACAAAATAAATATCAAACTTTATGAACTGAACACACAAACGGAGAAATGATGGACAACATCACTGACAGACAAGCTTTCCTCTTTCTTTAAACATGTGTGCTGCACCTGACAAGGTGAGACTTCAGCCCTATTGTCAGTGCATAAGGCTAATGCAACTTAGGAGACTCAGGAGATCAATTCAGTTTCAACAAATATTAAGATATTTATGTTTTTATTTCTTCGAGATTAGAATTTTGCAACTTTTTACTTTTCTGAGTCAACAAATTTTACAGAAACTGCAGTTTAAATGGGATCTTCTTATAGAAGCCATGAAGAAAGAAACAATTTAGCCATTCATTAATTGGCCAATGGGTAAATAAAATGTGATTCTGTTTATTCTAATGAGTTTGATGACCAACTTATCAACATGTACCATAGATATCTAAACATATGGCCCTGACTTAAACCTGGTGTTCTCTGCGAAAGCTTTAGTCTTATAAAAAAGTCATCATTTTGTCATTTTAATCCCTCTTAAAGGTATCACTTTATTACACAATTTTTTGATAAAAGCTGCTTTGGATAGCATTAGCTCTGTTAAATATTTCGGTACCTTTAATAATTTTGTATTCTATTTTAATTACTAGTTTCCATTTCCACGTTATACCACGCCTGCTGCCATGCTCTTCACACTCCTGGGGTGTCATTTTTTTTCTTGCTTGTTTTACTTATTCTCTTCTCTCTGTTGTTCTACTTGATGTCAACTCTTTTAGAAGTAATGTTATAAATAATGCCATTTCTTTTCTAAACTAAAAACAAGTGTTAAACTAGTATTGTGGTAAAGTGACCTAAACCATGGACTTACATTGGGGCCAGGAGGTCCAACTCGCCCAGCAGCTCCAGGGAAACCAGTGGCACCCTAACAGAACATTCATTTAAGGACAAATCAGAATGTTAGTCACAAAATTATGCTTCTAACATGTGTGAGCATCAGGCAGAAGAGAAAACACAAACAAAAATAAAAATGTTTTCAGAAATACACTTACAGGGGGACCCTGAGCACCACGAGCACCTTTTGGTCCAGAAACTCCAGTAGGACCCTGAAAAAAAAGAAGCTCTAAATCAGAATCTGACCTTTGTATTTTTTATTTTTTTTTGTAGTATTGTTTGCCTCAACTACTATTCTTCTGGCTGGTGAAGCAAAATCCTTTACAAGGTCAGCCGTCACCCTGACATGCTGTTTGCCGTCTATGAATGTCAACAAATGGATAAAAAAAAAGGTTCCTGCTGGATCAGTGCACACATTGTCCCTGAGGAAGTGACTTTGTTGGTGAATATTGTTCAAGTCTACCAAGACAGACAATTCCCAACTGCAGCCATACAGCATTTTAAATGACATCTTTATTTTTCTACTTCTGAGCAAAGCTAAATGATGCAGATTATTAATTAGGTTAATAAAAACACGTACTGCGGGTCCAGGGGCACCGGATGGTCCTTGTGGTCCAGGTGCACCAGCATCTCCTTTCTGTCCAGCTTCTCCTTGCTCTCCCTTAATTCCAGGCTGACCATCAGCCCCCTGGGAATAAATACAAGGATGTGGATATTTTTAATTGTTTGTCTCTCACTCAGCTTTTTCTAAACATCCCTTAAAGGATCCTTTTATTCTGTCTGACTTTTTCTTTATGCATGTCCGATACAAGATTGATTTTAGAGAACAATAGCAAAATACTGTTCATAATTATACCATTTTAATTCCATTGATTATTTCAAGTTAGTGAAAATATTTAGTAGTCACTAAAAGCTATGTCAGCTTTTTTAACATGATGCTAAAGTGAAAGAAATGACAAATAAATGGCTTTCAAACATTTTCAAAAGTAATACTATTTAACAGTATGGTCCTTATTTATGTTCAGAGTCCACATAATTTATTTAAAGACATAATTTATTTGTCTATTTTTTAATTGCAAAAAGTTCCCACAGAATGGATGAGGGCTGGCTATGAACATGACATTTAAATCTAACCGTAGATTCCCGGTAACGGTATGGGTCTTGATTTTGAAAGGACCCTTCTGGCACAAACAAATGCTTTGGTAGAAATAATTCTGTAAGCCAGTGATTTCCAACTAGGGGTACACACACCCCTAGTGGTCCGTGAGTGCATTGCAAGGGGTACATGACAATATTTTACTTCCTAGGGAACAAAATAGGGTTGGGATACTGTATGCTTTGCTTTGTGAGGACCCAATTGAAAAATATTAAAAGCTTTATCAACCAAAGTAAGTTCTACGTATAAATTAAAGTTCACCTTCAGCTTTGACACATCAAAACCAAGCAGAGGAACAAACTGGATGTAGAGAACAGCGGGGTATCAGCTGTTTTCCACACTAAGCTCATCAAAGCAGCTAATTGGTAAAACTAATTAAGTGATTATAATTGACTGTAATTTTTGTTCTGTATTTTGTTCCCAGTTCCTCAAGTTAAAATGTGATTATAAGAAAGTTAGTCAGAGGAGCTTTCCATTTAAGATGGACAGCATAAAAGGCCTAAGAATTTAATGCTTAAATTAAAAGATTAAGTAAAATAGTTTAATATTTTTAATAATCAGTTATTGTTCGTTCCACTTTTGGACAATCATCAGTACTTTTGACTGAGAGGAGAAATTAATGGTAAGTCAAAAAAGGTTGGGTAACGCTGCTCTAAGTGATGGTTGTATGATTTATGCTCATTGTTCTGCTAGAAGAGGACCTTCTGTCCAAGAGTTTAATCTTTAAGTCTAAAGATTGCCAACACCATTTTCACAGAGGAGATGGTGTTTTCAGGACAAGGTGAGAGGTTTTCTGCCACACCTCTTCATATGTGGGCTGGAACGGATAACTTTTGGTCTCATCTTACCAGAGTATTTCCTCTTACGTTCATGTTTATGGTGTCTACACGGTGTCAAACTTCTTATCGTTTAAACAGCAGCCTTCTTTTTTTTCATTTTTCAATAAAGGCCATATTTGGAAAATATATAACTAAGCTGTTGATCTGCCTTGTAGCTCAGGTTCTCAGTTACGTCTAGGAGGGTTTCCAGATATACAAGAGTCTTTACATTTTTGGACGATAGGCTTTAGAGCGCATAAATCTTAGAGGATAGCTTGTATTGGTCTATTGCGTAAACTCCATACAAAACGCATTAAGGTTCCTGGCATTTAGGTAATAAAACAGGAGACAGCTCAAGTGGATCAATCTTTTTGCAAGGCCCCGTGAGGACAGCAGGAGATGTCTTTCTTTAGCATTTTTTTTTGATAGGAACTTGATTAGAAATCTACAGTAGCAGCTTCTAGAGTAAAACTGACACAAGCTTTGAAATAGCTGCGGAAGATCTTGTTGTTTATTTTCAGTTGTTCAGGTGAAAGGCTGTGATGTTAAAGTATGTAAACTGTGAAGTGAGAATATTTACAGGCCTTGCAATGGTATTTAGCCTGACATAAAATCGATATTTAATCATAGTTGTATTCAGCAGGGGAAAAAAAAACCTTGAGATGAATGTTGTTCTAACAAATGCGCTGATTTAATTAATTTGGAAGAAAGTCGCTTATGAAAACAATTCATCTGATTTCTGTCCAGAGTATCAAAATAAAGAAATGACAGAATTCCTGACTTTTGACAGCCCTCCAACTCATATCTCTCCAAGTAATTATACAGTAAGGACAAAGAAAGAGTAATTTAATTTGAGGAAAAGATTGACAAAGGCAGCTTCATATTTGAGTGTTTTCAGATAGTGTCAACAAAAGAGAAAAGATGTGTCAGCTTGATGTCATGGTATAATTAGAAGTCTGTCCCTATTTGATGGAAAATAAGTTAATAAAGTCTTATTTCAATAGGATTAAAAATGCTACATTATTTTGTATTTTTTTTCTTAACACAGGGAAATAAAAAAAATGACTAAAGTAATTTTGTAGCCTGCTTTAATACTGCGGATCATAAGGTTTTAGGGAAAGGTTTCTACTTGGTGCATTAGTATATATGTGCAGGTTAATACATATAGAAAATCTTTCAAAGTTTCTTTTAAATCACTTTTTAAAATAAAGGCTAATACATTGGTAAATGACCCACATTCAACTGTGTTCCAGATAATTTAGTTAAGAAAATTAAGTTATCTATTTTTTTGCTTAAGAATATCCCCTAAAGCCTGATTATTTAAAATGTTTTGTTTCATCTCCTCAATAGTTGGCTTAGTAATGCATAACTAACAGTAAATGTGATTTTATTAATAAGCAGGGTTGATTACAATTTGCATTGCTTTTTGTGGAAATAGGATGTATAATCGCAATAAAAACGTATAGAAATAGAACACAGTGTTCATTTAGTATCTCACTCTCAGTATCTCTGTGTATTTTTTGTCCTATTCATTTTTGTTAATAAGCATTGATTCCACTCCACTGTTGCCACATACCTTTTAAGCTCAAAGAGCACAGGCGCTGCAAAATCAATGATTCAATGCATTTAGCCGGACCTTCTCCTATAGATACCGGTAACTTATGGTAAATAATATCTGGTAATATTCAAATAAAGTTTAGACTGATCACAACTAGATGTAACACCAACTGTGATTTTTTTACTAATTTGAAATCAGGTTGAGTCTAAAAGCTATGTACTGTATATAGGGAAAACATTTTCTTGAATTTCTTAAGCTGTAAATACACTTGTAAGAGAGTTAAAGACAAATTTAATTAAACTGAAAATAGGAAGAGCTTTTTATAGCAACCTGGTTTCAGTAATGATGAACATAGTTGTGTGTTTATATTTGCAACCCTTGTATGATCGGTTTGCACCTAGAGGGGTGCTTAAGCTCATTATGATCTTACAAACATCCTAAATCAGGAGTTTGGGCAGCTTTTTTCAGGTGAAACTACAAGGTGTCAAACTGCACATGATTAGGTGTAAAATAATTTACCATCAAAATGTCAAAAAATATTAAACCAAATAGAAGCTTTCTTAGTGGACTGTATGTATTGTGGATAGATTTATGTAAAAGATTCTCCATATGGAAAGGTCAACTATATAATTGTTATCTTTTTTTTAGGTTTTATACTAAGACATTAGTGCTGACACCTGCTATATATGTGAAGTAATGAACCTAATTTTCTTAATTCAAACTAGTCCCAATTAACTTAATAATGACATTAAATAATCAGCATGTTCCTATTCAGTATTATTATTCAGTTGTTAACTTTATTTATTTTAACTGTATGTTGAGTGTTAGCACCAAATGATTAAAAAAAGGATGTCTGATGTGTCGTTCGGTGATTAGAGTGGCATCAGGTAGAGCGTCTAACATTTTCTAAGCAGTCATAAAACATAATAAAATCTATGGGGAACAAGAAGCAAGGCGATAAATGGAAAATCTATCCTGAGTGCTGGTTATCTTTAGGCCCTCAGGCAGCACTGCAGCACAAACAAAACAATCCTGCCCATGGAAAGCACATCAGACTTCAGGAGCTTCTCAAGGCAGTAACTCAGAGCTTCCTCCAGTAAAATAAAGCAGCTAAAATATCCAAGATGGTGAGATGCTAATATAAAATGCCTCAAGTGTTTCATGGAATAAAAGTTTCTTTTGAGATTATGGACTCTGTATCTTGACATTGTTTTTTTTTATTGTTCATTTTTCACATCTTCAGCATTGGCTGTTGTTAAACTGCTTTATAATAAAATTGTTGTTTGTGATGATGATGATGATGGTGGAAAACTAATCAAAACAAAAACAAAGGTAACAGCATCCTTTATAACTGACCAAAATCAACCCATTTAAAATATATAAATATAAAATATATAGCTTTTTATTCTTACTAACTTTTACACTTTAAATGTCACATATACATTTTTTTTGTGGAAATTTAGAAAAAGATCTGTTTCAGTATTCTGCCCATAAAGCTTCTAATATGCTGGAATTAACCCAACTATCGCCCAGATGGCATTAATCGCCCAATTTAACGCGAATTGTGAGGCTAACTTTTAAAGTTGTGAAAGCACCACTAATGCGAAACTGTCACTACAATATCTGTTAGTTGTAGTTTAATGTATTTTAGTCAGAAAACTCTGGACATAAAAGAACATTGAGATGATGTTGAAAACATCAGATTCTGAAGACAGTAATTCTTATTGCCACATTGTCAGACAGGACACCACAAAACAAAGAAAGCATCAAAGTGTCTACACTGACCTGCCTTCCGTTCCTACATAATTATATCAAAGTGGGAACATTTCACACTTAGAATTAGTTTTTGATTTTTCTTGCTCCCAAACATTAGATCTTTGTATTATTAACACAAATAGAAATAATTTCTACACTCACTTAAAGCCTAGCACTTAAAGTTATTTAACAGTTGTCCTGTAATATATCCTTTTTCAATTGTAGTTTTGAGTTCGTAAGTAACATTTTTCAGCAAAAGTAAATAATAAGATGGTCTTATTTGTGTTTTGAATCAAACTTACAGGAGCTCCAGCAAACCCAGCAGGCCCAGGAGGTCCAGTCTCTCCCCTGTCACCCTGAAAGCAAAAATTAAGAACACTTTACATTATCCGGATATACAACGCTAAAAAGTACTAGATTTTGGAAAGAGGCCCCGGACAGTTGATTTACTATCTCTTTAATATTATTTAATACAATCATCATAAATTATGACTCTTAATAATTATTTTTGTTAAATGTCTATAATGAGGGTCTTTTTATTCAGATTAAAACATCTGAAGCTAAACAACTAAATAACACTCACAGGTGCACCACGAACACCAGCAGGCCCGGATGGTCCAGCAGGTCCAGATTCACCCTACACGAATCACAAAACCATCACCAGGAGAACACATTTCATGCAGTCAGTGATTGATTTCAGCGATGAAACGCCCTAACTATATATTTTTGTGTGTTTTTTACTCACCTTCTCACCATTTGGACCAGCTGGACCAGGAGGACCAATTGGACCAGTAAGACCCTATAAAGTAGATGGAGGAAAAAAATTTAATCAGTAACACTGTGATCTCAGAAAAAAAAAGACGGATGTTGCTTTTAACAATGTTTTCTTTAATATTTCTTTTTTTTTTTTATTCCAAAAAGTTTAAATAAGTGACACTCCCGTACTCTAGCACCATCTTTGCCGGAAGCACCTTCAGGCCCTTTCTCTCCAACATCACCCTGCAGGGAGTAAAGGTTTGAAAAGAAACAGTCAGTCACCTGTCATAGAAATAGCATCAAAAACATGGTGCAGGTCTAAATATATATGTTTTATTTTTTAATCCATAATCCAATCCCAGCTTACTCTGTCTCCTTTGGGTCCAGGAATGCCTGCAGCACCTCTCTCTCCTGGCATTCCCTGGAGGCCGGGTGGTCCCTGAGCTCCTGGACCACCAGCAGGTCCAATGGCTCCCTGATAAAGATTGTAGATTAAAGCAGATGGCTCAGTGCACCTTCAGCATTGAGATAAGATTCTGTTGAATAACTCTCTGAAAGCTTCAGCAGCAGGTGTTTACATCTAATTAAAAATGAGACCTCCGCTTTCAGACACATTTCCGATTGTTTTTGCTAAAACCTTTCATTGGTTTGGAGATACGCAAAGAGAAACAATGGTGATGCCTGGGAGAAAAAAAAACATGACTGTCCAACAAAGGACCAAACTCTTTTTTTTTTTGAGGTTTTACCGCATTTTTTCAACAGTAGGCTTACAGGAAAGGGGGTATGAGGGAGGGGGAGAGACATGCGGCAAAGACCACTGTTCCGATCCCGGGTCAGCCACGTTGAGGGCTAAGGCCTCTGCACATGGGTCATGTGCACTAACCACTGTACCACCTGCATGCCCAAAGGACCAAACTCTACTCTGATCTGGTTCTTTTTATTCATGGCTATCAGAGTACTGACAAAATAATTGCATTTGATCCAAATCACGCCAAGGTAGAAGGGATTCTTTTCAGGGTTAAAAATAAAGTAATTTTTATATAGGTCAACTTTATTGCTGTTTTAGCAGAAGGATTATTTTGTCAGGATAAGCTCTATTCAACAGATCAAAGCCAAACCTAAAAATTAAAGTAAACTTAGTCTTTGATTTTCTGAAGTGGCTGCATCAGGTCCACTCCTGATCAAAACTGATTGTTCTGCAGCTTCAGATGCAGACAGCATCTCTATTCTATCTGATGGGGTTAGGGCTGAGAGGATGGCTCTCACTACAGTAATGTTTCCTGTGGGTACCTTCAAGCTACTGTTTATTCAAGGCCAAGTGGTTGACGTATAGAGCAGAGAGGCTTGTGCAATAAATCTGCTGCTTTTTTTTAATACCACCTACAGAATGTCTGTTCTCCCCACCCCCCACCCCCATCTCCATCATCACACTCATGCTGGCTCTAATCCTCATCCTCTTTATCCGCTCCTGTCTGACCTCACAGGAAGAAAATCTATAAACTGGGATTAAAATCTGATCTGAAAATAAACTAAAAGATAGATAACTGCTATTGCTGTGAGCTCTTTCTAACCTTAATGCACTAGTAGCAAACTGCTGCCGTCAAGTAACTTGAAAAAGATATAAAAATTTATGTTTTAGTTTAAATATTTACTAATAAATATTAATTTATTCCTGAATTTATAGGAAGAAAATAATGAAAGCTGGTAGTTTTGGATAGTGCATATGGTGGTAAATAAAATGTCAGGGAAAGGGAATGATTTATTCATTCAAGAACTAAATCAATCCTGTTTTGCACATTTGATGGATTGGAACTTAAAAGTCCTTTATCCGTAAAACAGTTTTTGCTTGTGTTAAAAACTATGCAGCTTTGATGCTTTGTCAAACTCAATTCTGATTATTTTTTGACTCTATAGGCAAAGAAGAAAGTGAATAAAAAAAAAAGTTAATCACAAATCTATAAGCTATAATTTAAGAAAGAGCTGACACTGAGTCACTATGGCACCGCAGAGTTAATTCCCTTTTCTGAAATGAAAAGCTTGTCACCAGGAGGACAGAATGGGAGTGCTGTTTCATGACCCAGAGGTAATCTAGACTTCCATTAGACTGTCATCTTCTGACAAATCACCAGACAATTAAGATCAAGATTGGGATAAACTCCTCCTTTAGCCGCTTTTTTAGGGAATCACTAAAAATCAAATAAAAGAGGTAATAAGTCAGTCAATCATCTCCTCAGATTGCTCTGTGTCTGTTGTTATGAGCAATAAAGATACTTAATAAGATGTGCCAGCTGCATAGGTACACACAATCCAAGCCTATATACTTAAAACAATCATCTGCTGAACTGACCTTGGGTCCATCAGTTCCAGGAGTTCCAGGTAGGCCTCTGGGACCCTGCAAACCCTGGGCACCAGCAGCTCCTCTCTCTCCAGGAAAACCACGCTCTCCCTGAAAAGGAACACACCAACATTTGAACTACTGTAACATCAGTGACACACAGAGAAATAAACTGTTGACCAGAAACACCTTGAGCTGTTTTCTAGTAGGATACAACTAAAAACTAAACGTTTTTTTTTCTGATCAGAACAATCCTAAGTACACACTCTTTAGTTTCATGTTAGTGAGCGAGAAACACTCTGTTAGCTATTTCTAGTATTAGGTAGGTGTTTATAAATGATCTAAGAACAGAGATGTAAGACTCGGTTAAAAAAAAACAAATAATTTCCTGCAACAGTCTCTTTTTTTAGAACAGCTGAATAAAACAAAGTTTACGGTTTAAATCAAAGGGTCTTACTCTGGGTCCAGTAGCACCAGCAGCTCCAGCCTCTCCTGGAACGCCCTTAAAAGACAAACAGTGTAAAGTTAACAGAGGAACAGGTGGTGTAATTAGAAGAGAGTAAGCATTGAGAAAATTAGCTTTTTGATTTACTTAGACTAAATAGTTAAACAGAGAAAAGATTGGAGTTTAAGATTATGTTAATGTTGTTAATAATTTGACAGAATTTCCTTGATCATTTTAAAATACACAACAATGAAAAAGTGATAAATTGGTTTCTTTTTTTTTGCCTTATAATTTCAAACATTGTTAATCAGAACCTGGTCATAGTGAGTGTATCTTAAGTATCTGACACGGCAGAACTTTCTTTAAGCTCATGACAGAAAAGCAAGCATGCTTTTCCTCCTGACACGATAGTTTACATATATCAGAATCAGAAATACTTTAATAATCCCAGAGGGAAATTACTTTCGTTACAAGCCCAGTTACAGTTATATATATATATATATATATATATATATATATATATATATATATATATACACATCCAACTACACAAGATAATAAAGATAAAAAAAAGAATAAAAAAGAGAAAGAGAAGGTATGGGCAGCAGCCATCTACTTTTTTGGCTACAGGAAAAAATAACTTAAAACTGAGCAAAAAAAATAAAACCCTAAAATGCAGAGAAAAAACACAATTTTTGCGAGGTAGTCTTTGGCTTCCCAAAGCCTTTTGCCTTTAACTAATTGCCGAATAGAAATTTCTAAACTTTCTATTTATTTAAAAAAATAACCGAAATGTAAGTATATTATAAATGTGTAACATTTATCACAATCACTGTTAACACACACGTTAGGCCCAGTTGTAGCAGAAACAAAAGCTTGCTAAGGGTTCCTAAGTCCACAATGGATTTTTATTAACTGCACATCTTGTACATAATAAAAAAGGGTTTGTGGCAAATTTACAACAATGGGAGTCAATGGGTTAAAATGCTGCAGGAAGGTAAAAAACTGACCTGTGTGTAAACTAATAGTGGCAACTTGTGAGGAAACAGTAAGTTAACAGGTATCTAGGTCTTGTTTTTATTTAGATATAGGCTAGTGTTAGCACTGCAGCATAGTTAGCTGCATCAGGCATCTGGAAGTTGTGCAATTTAAGACTAGCAAAAAAGTTCCGTTTTTTTTTTCTGTGTCAACTGTCAAATGTTATTGGAAGTAGATTCTTGAGCACTGTTTACGGTATTATTCACCACTAATCGGCTTTGTTAAGTCTACATATCAATCAAAACACATGTTCACTCATGCCATACAACTGAATATGCAAACGCACACACACACGATACACACATTTTCCCCCACAAAGCTTATTATCCTATGCCACAGGTTACTGTGTAAAGTTTTATTGCATATGTCATCAAAAAAATTGCACCTACCTGGTCTCCAGGTTTGCCTCCTTCACCAGGAGGGCCAGGGGGTCCGGGGAGACCCTGTGCACAAAATGGAAATACTGCTGAATCAGCACTTTTGTATGCATACAAATAAACAACAAAACAAATAAAATATGTTGCATGTCTCTTTAGCTCCACAAACATCTGATCTTAAATAAGTTTCAGTGGTTTTTCTTCTACATAGCTTTGGGAATGTTATACAGAAATGTATGGCCATTTACACCAAAAATAAAACAGATCAAATAATCATAACAAATTCGATAGTCATGATGAGGTAGTAAAAAATTGTACTTTATGGTTAAGGCTTAAAAAAAGTTAAATTCTGACTTTAGATTTAGAAACGGGTAAAAGCAGACAGACTAACCTGGAAACCGGAGGGACCGGGCTGTCCTTGCTCTCCTCTCTCCCCAGCAGGGCCCTGAACACGAATTCATTATTCATTCATTTTTACTTTTTACAATCCAGATAATTTAATGTAGATCATGTAGACTTTAATGTATAAGATGATGTAAAAAATAAAGTTGCTACTCCCTTAAACATGGATGGTCAAAGAAATGTTTTTTAAGGTGAAATACATTTTGTTGCCTTGAAAATTACCCGTTTAGGTGGATTTATGTTCAGTAAATCAGTTTGCCATCACGTAATGCTAAAACATTAAGCGTCACAGATTCTTTGTTCCAGACAGTGCTACTGTAGAGTCAGGCAGGGGAAACTGAGATACTGAAGGGTGCTTCCAAATACCATCAGTGTTGAAGCAGTAGTGAGTCAGATAGGGGAGATTAAGTTACATACAGCAGGGCCAGGGGGTCCAGCTGCACCCGTTTCTCCATCCTTTCCAGGCAGACCCTGAAGAGAAAGTCCATATAGATATGAGTTCATTGAAAGCCAAAGGGGAGGTTATTAACTGACAGACATCTTGGAGATATAACTGAGCTTTTTTGGCAAAAGAAGATCTTTGAAATGTTTCTTTTAAATAATGTGGGGATGGAGTTTAAATACACAACTTCATTCAGTATAAAGGCCGAGCTCTAAACTGCTTATCTAAAAATTGTTGTGTTGAAAGCCGTTTTCTATAAATAATAATTCCTTCAAACTTATTTTCTGTAACAGAAATTCTGATATGCACTTTAAAGTAAAAAAAAATACGACACATGAAACATGATTTGTTTCTAAAAATAAACCCAACAATACATTTTGATGTAATTTTGATTATTAAATGCAGGAGGAGACATCAACTTACTCTAAGACCAGGAGCTCCGGCCAGTCCTTTCTCACCAGATTTTCCAGGTTCACCCTAAAAACAACAAAAATATGAAATACCTGCAAATCAAAATGCCTCTGTGGCTACACTCAAAGCTGCACCTATTTTTAGAGGGGAGAGGGTGCATAGGTTTATGCAATGCAGGAAGGCAGATGGTACTAATCCAGTGTACAGTATGATTTTGTTTAAGGATTTTTTTTCATACAGCGCAAATAAAAAAAAATCTCTGTGCACTATGCTTATCAAAATATAATGATCTGATAAATTAGCTTGCCACATAGAGGACACTTTCAAGCTAAGAATAAAACAGAACAATAGAAATATCCTTTATTGTGCTGAAGTGGGTGAATTTAGCTTGTCAGCGACAAAGGTAACAGACAATAGAAGCTTAAAGGCAAACAAGATTATTAAATATAAAAGAGAACAAGCAACAAAAAGAAAAAACTAAAAGAAGCATAACAAAGGAAAAAATAAACATGCAATACTCACAGTTGCTCCCTTTGGTCCAGGAAATCCCATAACACCAGGCTGTCCTCTGGCTCCCTGAGGGCCAGGGGGTCCTGGACGTCCATCCTCACCAGGAGCTCCCTGGCAAATACAAAAAAAGTCAGAAACAATATGAGATGATGGTTAAAATGCTTTAAATGTGATAAAAAAAAAAGTTTAATGTTTTGCGCTGACAATGTTAGGACAGAATTAAAACAAAGTTGGAAAATGTCTGAGCTGAGTCAGAATTATTTGGTTGGGAGGTTTAATATACATTCTGTAGCAATAAATACTTTATAAGCAGGTGAATAATGGCTGTGTGCATTTCCTACAGCTATGATTGAATTGAATCCTGGCTGTTTTATATGAGATATTAAAAATAAAAGATACAACACATACGCCTACACTGTAGGCTTATATTGTTGCTTATGAAAATATATAAAACATTACATTTTGTTTCATTCCTTTGCAGATGATATTAACATCTGATTTGTAAAAAGAAAAAAACTAGCAGTTCCTTGCGTTTGTGGGGCTGCCTAAATAACTTTAAAGCATGTAAATTAAACCTTCTTTGTCTCTATTCTCATTTGGACAAACTGACTATTGCAGCTTTAAAAGAGCAGATCTTTGGGGAGATACTTTAAAGCCAGGGATGCATGATAATGAAATTCTGGCCCATATCTGATAAAATGATATTTTATAACTCGACTGGCTGATACTTTTTCCATAGACCTACTTACAGACCCTATACAGCTTTCTCCTCCCTATCCTTTGCAGGCATTGCAAGTAGCAGTTATATATATTTATATTTTACATAGCAGCTGTATATTTTTTGAACGGCAACAGCTCTTCTGTAACTCATGCATCAGTTGGGTGCATAAAACCTGCTGGGGCAGGCATAATCCTTTCTTGTTTGTCACAAAATCAACACTTCATATATCGGTGAGTTTTACTGGTGATGTCTGATACTTAGTTTTATTGCAAATATTGGACACATTTATGCAGCAGCGTGTAGATAATATCATGCATCCCTATTTAAAGATAATTTCAGCTTCTACCCTTCACCAGAACCATATCTTAGAAATTAAAGCCAGTTTTGGTCTGACACCACCCACCACATTCTATCTTATAACTAACTTTAGAATTTAATGGCTGCTCTTTGGTATTTTCACTCTGACCGATTTAGAATTACTTTTTCATAATCATACCTTAAACAGAATAGGTGAAAAACATCCTTTATTGTCCAGCAGTGGAGAAATTCAGGTGTGTCGGCAGCAAGAAAGGGGAATAATTAGTGCTGAATGTGGTTCTATATGCTAAGATCTTAATACAAAAGTAAAGATTATCTTTGACGTGTTCTGTCAGTTTGGTCTATGGGGACTTTAATTCCTTTTTGGCTGTAGTCATTTCTTCTCAGGGATGGTTACTTTAACCATTTGTGATTTTTGCTTTGCTGGTCACTCTATAGATATTTGATTCACAGCACTATTCTCACAATTTAATAATCTTAACTATAAAGGAAAAAAAAGTAGTAAATGACAAAATGGCCACAAGCAACTAATAATAATAGCGCAACTAGTTTATCTCTTTTTGTTTATAATCTTACCTTAATCTTTTTTTGGTAAACCTTATTTGTAGCGCACTTACATTCAACAAGATAATTAATAATAAGTCAAATGCATTCATAAAGTTGTAACATGAAAATGTGCTCTTACAGAAGGTCCGACTTTACCCTGGGGTCCAGCATCACCAGGACGACCAGTCAAACCCTGCAAGATACCAAGTGCAAAGAAATAATATGAAACCATCTGAGGGCTTTATTAAAACACACAACACAGGGCTGGGGAGAGGAAACATACAAATATATAAATAAAGAAATGCTAAAATTAAGGATTCAAGAGGATGCAATTAAAGAGGATGCAATCCTCATGCTATCCTTGCTATTCAAAGGTTTGTTTTAGACCTTCAGTGTATGTGCGCACTTCTTTTGTTGGATTGAATTTCAAAAGACTTTGCTTTGTTGGTTATTTCTTTTGCAAATGCAAAGTTTACTCTTGCACACTTGCTGCTGTAGCAACGGGTGTGAGGAACGTATTGTCTCTCGTACTACTGAATATCACCAGACTGATAAGAATTTATGCATACTGTACTTCGCTTTATGTATGACAGGTCTCAAAGACATATTTTATTTTGTCTTAATGTAATAATGACAAATTATTGGCATCCTGGGTTACCACTCCTACCCTACCACCTTCAACAATGTTTAGATAGTAAAAAAAAGCATGTTATGCGGGTTTTACATGTTTTTAAGGGCTTTCGCCTTAATGACACCATTCTTTATAAATTTGTATTAAGCACAGGCATTGTTTGCATCATTAAACATTGCACATTATTCTATTGTGCAGCAAAGTGAATGACTGTAAGGGTAAACTTAACAAGGACTCTGTTTATCTCCAAATTGCACCAGTTTAGGTGGTCACGCAGAAATATCTCTGTGTTTGTGGAGACTGTTGTTGATAATACATCTAGCCTAGGTTTAACCTATAAGTAGGTACCATGTTTAAACCCAGCTTCTGGAGCCTGCTGCAGGCTGGGAGTGGCAGCACAGACAAGCAGATGATTGAAGCTGTGCATTCAGTCACTTCTAACTATCCTCTCTAACCATGGCATCCATGGCTAACTATGGCTTTAGTGATTTTTTTCATCCAATAAAAAATAAAATAAAAAGTACAAAAAACATCAGTTCTTGTAAGTGAAGGAAAAAAGGGGAATTAAACAGAAGTTAACAAGCTAGGCTTGCTTGTATTTTTAATATCAGTTTGCCAGTTGGCGAATGATGTCGTATTCTACATATAAAGTCTGTATTTTGCTTAAGAATAATGTGACTGTGATCTTAGCTCTGGATAGTTTGGTGTTTAAGGATTATTCTAATTGATGATGTGTGAGTTTGTTAAACCCTAATTATAAAATGCGTCTCAGAACTAATGTTTTCAGCTTCATTATGTACATGGCAAAGATTTGTGAATGGAATGAGAGCAGTGTCCTTGATGAAAGAACATGGTGTAATATTCTGATAAGGCTGGAGCCATGGATGTCTCATTATTTTCAAATGTGTATGATGTAATGATGTGATGATGCGGCATACTGAATTTGAATAAAATGCTTCTTTAACTGTGATTCAGGGCCACTTCTACGAGATGCGAACCCAGTTGGTAAGCGCTGCCTTCTTTAATCAAAAGCAACTTCTCTGATCTGAGTAAGATTACATTTTATATCAAAATCTGTTGTCATGTATCATGGTTATTTAATATATATACATTATGAGGTGCTATTTAAAGAGCTTGTCCCATTGTTTTCTCAGGAAAAGAACCTGAGAGAGAAACTTCAAGGTGTTAACACAGAGCTTTTCTTAACAGGCGTTAAACTATAAACAAAAATGTATTCTGTTTGAACCTGTGGGACTTATTTACATAAACTGGCTGAAAACTCAGTCTAGGAAAAACTTACCCTTGCACCAGGAAGCCCTGGCTCACCAGGACGGCCGGGGTCACCAGTGGCTCCCTTAGCACCGCTGGTCCCTGGTGGTCCACGCTCACCTGGGGCTCCCTGCCAGAAAAAAAAAAAGAAAAAATTTATAAATAAATAAATCAGCACCCTGAACACAGATTGTGTTGTATTTGCATAAGAGACTGATTTTAACCCCCAAGTGGGTGCATATAACAATGAATTTGACTTCAGTTCCACTTTACTCTCCAGGATATCAGTTACCCTGTTAAGAATGTGCAGGAGTTCATTATTGACCTGCTGGAGATGAAGAGATTAAATCTTGATAGATTCATTTTGTGTTAAATGAAACTGTCCATGGAAGACAATTTTAGATGAGATATTAGCCTTACTGATAAGGTTGACATATACAGGTCAGTGGTGCACGACTGGACAATTAACCATGCTGCCATCTTGTGACGGCTAAGAGGAATTACATTAAACTTTAGCAGAAAAAAACGGGGCGTTCTTGAAATCTGAAGAAAAAAAAATGTAACACTTATAAATTCCAAAACCAACATGATCTCAATTAACTCTGATGTTTAAAGAGAATCTTTACACAAATCATCAGTCATGCTATTCAACTCAACAGCTTTGTGCAATTTAACAAGATCTATAATTATAAGCAGGCTAAACTTATCCTCTACAAATGTCATCAGTCACAAATAAAAAGTAATAATAATAGTAAAAGCAACAATATCAATATTTTTATAGCACATATACTATGGAGGGCATTGTTCCTAAAGAGATATCAACTCTTTATTTCCTCAGAACCATCTATTTGATAAAAACTTTTTACAATTAAGAATTATTGCATTCAAGCTCCATAAACTTACCACATTATAGAAATACATTTCATAGGATAAAACTAAATGTCACAGATTTCAAGCCAATCAAAGACTTTAAACTGAAGGGGATTCTTTGACTTATAATAATAAAAAAATTGTAGACTGAGACCAAATGAGTCCAATCAGTGAAAGGTGGATCATAGTGATATTAAAAGTTTGCTCAAGGTAAAGTGATATCCGTCAGACCTAACCTATGTTTTTTATATTCAATGTCCCTTATTTTTTTCCATAGTTGGATCTGTGGTTGAGCACATTGTCCAGTGCATATTCTTTACATATTAATCTAACTGTGATGATCACTCACCTTGGGACCAGCCAGACCATCCTGACCGGGGAAACCACGATTACCAGGGGCACCCTGAACAGAAAACACAAAATCTTAGCTCTGATTTGAACACAAACAATGCAAGAACTAATGACATTCTATATAAAACCTTTAGGAGCTTGAGCGAACATATAAAATGTGATCTACTAAAATTATTAATCCATATACAAAAATTTTTAAATAATATCCGACTTAAGACATTTTCTCAATGCAAGGAGTACAACAATGTATCAATTTTTTTAAAGGAGCCATGTAGCGTCTGTAGAAATATAAACTAAAAATATCTTTATGTTAAAATAAAGCATTATAGTGCTCATCCTGGTAGTGTTTGCTCTGTCCCTTTTGAGCCTAAAAAAATTTTTGCACCTGAAGTGGCCAGCAGACATAAGCTTTGTTGTATGTTATCGCCATCTGCTGGCAGTACTCAATCATGCATCCAACTTTTGCAGCTTCAGCTCCTGCTTCAGTGAATATCAACATTTATATTGTTTTCTAAGCATTACTGCTGTCTTATCCATCTTAGCATCTGATGTTTGTGACTGTTTGTGCTTTTTCACTGTTGATCTTGGACTTTTCCGCTTTCTTTTCACACCTCTGCTGAGGAAATGTTGACTGTTTTGGCTCCATTACTTCCTTGTTTCATTGTTGCCAGCATGCACATTAGCTCTGGTAATTTTATTTTATTATAGAAAATATCAAAAGCACTTAAGTTTACAATAAAATGGACAAAAACACACCTCAGAAAAAAATTGACATAGAGACTCATAAAGTCATAGTGTGTGACTTAGGCACATTTATAAGGACATTTACCAGGTAAAACAGTGATTTTATGTCTTTAAAACAACCTGTTTCCGCAGACCTTTGTTACTTACTCTTTCTCCTGGAGGTCCTAGAGGTCCAGCAGCACCAGGCTCACCTCTGGGTCCTCTCTTGCCTTCTTCTCCCTGTGGGCCAGGGGCTCCCTGAGGGCCTACTGGTCCCTGTCAACAGGTTTAATTTATACAGAATAATACTTAGTTTTTGTGTAGCTTTGATTAATAGCTTTGTCTAAAGAAGAAACTCTTATTGGCCTCAAAATCAGTTTAGGACTCATGTATATATTTAATATAACATTTTGAGAATGAGATGAGGTATGAGACAAATGAGAGTAAGTTAAGTAAAAAAAAAAAACAACTCACAATTTCTCCTTTTGGTCCAGCCTCCCCCTTGAATCCTGGTATACCTGGATCTCCCTAATCCCAGAGAGGAGGGAATATATATAGTGGACATGGTTAGAATATTCCTAAGAATAATCATTTTGGATGTAAAGTTAACAACAATATCATTAGTGTACTGTTATTTACATTTGGAAGTATTAGTTTCCAAAGAGCTGCTAGGAATTCAATCTTTAAGTATATCAACTCATAAAATACTAACAGATGTTCCTTTTGGCCCAAGAGGTCCAGTTGCTCCCTGAGGTCCAGGAGGCCCACGAGGTCCGGGGAAACCAGGAGCGCCTGCAATACCTGGAGCACCCTACACAGGAATTTAGAGAGAAAGAGGAAAAATAAATGTAAAGTCAGTTACCTGAATTATATAAAGACGTCCATTTAATGGAAATATTTGAAATATCACTGAACTGTAGATTAAAACTAAATAAGTGATTGAACCTATTTGATTTTAGACATAGTGTACAAATGTAAATCCTTTATTGGAAATGGGACATAAACAATAACACACACAAGAAAAAACTTACTGCTGATCCTTTAGATCCAGGAATACCATCAGTGCCAGGGTTACCCTGCAAGGAAAAAGAGAATTTATAAATACGCTCCTATGTGTGTTTTGAAGTGATTGATGACAGTGTATCATATTAAATCTGTGTTTGGTTAGGATTATTTTTATTGATGATGTCTGAGTCTGTTAAACCCTAATAATACCTGCCTGTTATGTGTAAAACTAATTTTTTCCCAAGTAGTTTATCTAATTAGTTCCTCTCTCAGCATAAAAAGTCATTTTCATTATGTACGTAGCAAAGGGTTGGCCACTTTTTTCCGGTTGAGGTTTGTTATGATGCCATTACTCACAGAGGCACCAGAGGGTCCAGGTGATCCAGGAGTGCCCGACTCTCCACGGGGTCCTTGAGCTCCCTCGGGACCACGTGCACCAGTAGGACCAGCTTCACCCTAAATATAGCACATGCAAAAGGGCAATCATTTAATAATCTTTGAATAACAAATCTAATCTATTATCTTAACATTAGAGAACTCTGATAACATGTCAAAAGCATAACAAAATAAAAAAATTATTATGGGGTCAAAAGTGGAACAGAAAATGATTTTAGTCAACCTGGCTTCCAAACTGTATAAATAAGATAAATCATGTTTCATTTGTCTCTATATCATAGATAAAAACTGAAGATAATATTTGACAATAAAAACAAACAATTTAATACAAAATTTAATTCAATAACAACTATATATAGTCCAAATTAAATATTTTTAAATAAAAAAATGCAAACAGGTCAGTCTATCAATCATTACAAAGACAAATATCAAGCCATTTTAAATGTTTACTTGATAAAATAAATAAAATGAAGATAAATAATAAACTTCTTGGCCCTTATGTAGGCTGTCAAACATGCACAGTGAAAACAAATGGTGCATTAAAGCTTATATTATGATTAATCAATTTGAACATGAGCTTAAGCCATCCTTAAACCCCACTGTATGTGAATAATTTCTAACCAATTCTAAGACACACTTTATAGTCCTAATGCAAGACTAGGAGCTGGTTTTAAGTAGCCTTTAACAGTCTGCGATTTAGATCTCTGGTATTTATTGATATATGAAAAGTTTGGGCTCTCCAGGTTATTAAGTACTAAGTCTAACTTTGTCTTCCAAGGCATGTAGTAATGGAGTTACAGCAAAGTCAGCATTTTAATGGTAGAAACCAGGAACCCTGAAAAAAAACAACAACAAAAAACAATCTGGACTATAGGAAATCTGTGAAGGGAAAACTTGGACACAGATTTCTGTAAATTGTTTAATTGGCTTACTAAATCAGAGAGAGGCATGCAGAATGTACGAGATATTTGGATCAGTGCAGTTTTTTTTTGTTAAAAACATATATCTCAGGTTATAGATAAGTGTGAAAAAGTTAGTTTTTGTAATTATGTTTCCGTTTTGGTGTGGTACAAACAGTACATAGTCACAGTAAAAAAAAAAAAAAAAAAGTCACAACCCCCTGTAGCCACCAGGGACTTAATGCTCTGTAATTTGATCAGATTATCTTGATTTCATGTAAGCCCTGAAAGGCAAGAGAAAAAATAAATATTTCTGGAAAAGAAAAGCTTACATTTTTTTTTTTATTGTTTCATTTTCTGCCCCAAAAGGCAAGTAAGAAAGAAAAAAAAAATCTAAGGCAAAATTTTCTCTTTTTTTCGTGTAATACTTTCTTTTGTACTGACTGTCAGGGCAAAAAACAAAAAAACAAAAAAACAAAAAAACAAAAAAAAAACAACTTAAAACTTTTTTTTCCCCCAGATTTAAATTTCTCTTGCCTTTCAGGGCTTCCATACATTTTGCATCTACAAGACAATCAGCTGATTTCCATCACTGTATCTACAGTAATTAAAAGGTCCCACACATAAAGCTGTATTTCAATTCATTCTGCCTAAACATCTTCCCATTCATCTTGCTGCTGACCATTGATCCACTTCCTTATTTCTGTTTTCCATATAATCTCTAACTAAACCAAATGGTCATCAATCCTCTTCCATGTGGTCTCAGAATAGAGCCAAAGGACAAAATGCAGAATGTTGGATGGGGCAAGAGCTTCTAAAGACCCAAATTCCCCTACAATAATACTGATCTCAACCCTGTCTGAAAATAGTAAAGTCAATTAAATTAAAACAAAAAGATTCTCAAAGTTGATATCTTTTCCATTTCCACCTAGACTCAAAACTAATGCATCAGTCCTGCCATACCTAACCATCTTTTACTGTTCCTGTCCATGTTCTGCACCTTCTTATACTTTACAGCCACACCCAATTCCTCATGCAGCGCTACAGTTTCTCTCTTGGTACACTTTTACAGAGCCACGATTAAGTATTTTGTTCTATTATTGAATGTCTGTCACACTCAAATGGTTTGAATGAAATTAAAATATTAGACAAAAATTGGTAAATAAAAAATAACAATCTTGTTTTAAATGGTTTTAATCATTGAGCCAAACCGACCTGACCCTTTGTGAAAATGCCAATTAACCAAATAATTGCTTACACTGTTTCTTTTGCAACCCCTGAATGAATTTGCGTGAGGGATCACTAATGGAAAGTTTCATTGTTTTTTCATGCAATCTCCAGTTGTGGACAATGGTTCTTACTATGGTTGGCTGGAGTCTTAGATCTGGTTTCATGACCTGTTTCAGGCTTAAGATCATGCTATCACTCCATGATCTGTTTATGATATTTACAACTGACAATAAACTGCAAAGTCTAGACAAGAAATAAGAGTTTAGACAGAGCAATAAATATTACACTTTATACACCCCTCAATGTAGCAATAAACCTGTCACCACTATCAGCTGAGAAATATAATTTTGGAGGGAGAGCGTATAGTGTATTAGAGAACAGAGTCAGAAGCTGCAGCAGCATGTTTCTGTGTGTATGCAGACACTGCATAATCCTGCATTATCCATTTGCTCAGCAGAATATGATGCTGATAAAATGTGAAAATGGTGCAAAACAACTCTGCTTGTATTCAAAATGCTGTAGCAATTAGAAAAACCTGAGGACCATAAGACCGCTACTGCAAAAAAATTACAGAGCTACTGTAAGTCCTTCTACACTGCTGGACTGGTGGACCAATAAAAAAAAAATAGAAGACTAGACCTGGCTCCGAGACATTGAGGACACCACTGCAGGCACTCAGGCCTTAGCATAAACAGGAAACAAGGGGATTGTCTTTAGGTTGTCACAGAAAAAAGGTCAAGTCTCTGAGCCTGCACACTTAAGAGCCCCCGGGATGAATGGTGAACACTACCCACAATATCAGAATTTAATTTTACTTTGATACTTCTTAGAATTTAATAAAAGTTTATCATTAGAAAAGGCCCAGCACAGTCTTTCCTGAAAACACCCAAGAGGAACAAAGTCCTTCCACCTCTGCTACGAAATAAAACCTTTGCCACCAGGTAATATAAGGAATCCTGAACTATGGAAGGAGAGTGTAGTGCAAAACCCAACAACTACAGCAGGTCATCAGGACAGCCTAAAGATCTTCTCAAACCATCTCCTTCAAAGGGCCATAGGGAGCCAGGATAGGCCATCTAAATGTGAGAGCGTGCACAAGCCCATTTATCGTTTTGCACGCTCTGTTTAAAAGTTGCTGTTTGCATCGCTCAAACAAGCCTAATTTCCAAAATAAGATTTGCAATTTTTACACCATGTCAGACTTACCACCAGTAAGTGAAAATGGGGGAAGAGCACGTAGGACGGCCTTACGTAAACATATCCCCAGAATGATTAACAGTTAGGAGGACCAGTTATTTTGATGATCCACACAGAAAAAGATCATCCTCCACTATACCTGTAATGCTGCTAAAAAAAGAGATGCTGCTATATAACATTTTGTTTTGCACCCTGCACAATGATCGTTTGTGCAAAATGTGTCCATGTCCTTACATATTTTGCAGGGGAATGTTGGAAGTTCAAAGCCAACCACTATTAATTCTGTATTTGCAGCTTCATAACCTGAGGGTGCCTATACTGATTCATGGTATATATACTTAATAGCTATTATTTGAAATGGGAAAAAAACATCTTGAAATTTGGCTTATGGGAAATTTCATGTTTTTTTCTAATCACTTTCTCCTTCTTCTATTTGTAATACAGACGCACTTTTAACTAAGATCTCTCTTTAATCCCAGTTAATTCATGATTTAACTAGAGGAGGGATCATGCTTTTACTGGGCTTAGGTCACAATAATAACTATTTTCTCCTCATTCAATCATTATTAAGCTATTCAAAAATGTTTGCCAAAAAAACAAAAAAGTACAAATCTAAAAGTGGGAAATGACCCATCATGGTGCAGTATCTGCTTGCTCAAGATCCATAAAGATGATACTTTCTCCTAACTGTCTCTCCTCTGAACCCAACTCTAATCTTCATCTTGGCAGATGGTTCATCAATCAGCTGTCTATAGTCCATGTTCCTTTACACTGTAACACTGGTAAACTATTCCCCCATTCCTAGTTTCATCTCACCATCTAGGATTGTGCCAAATCATGTTTGAAAATAAAAACCCAACCATCACTCTCAGACATCTCTGTCATCTATTAATCATCTTCATGTCTGCTCACACTTTCTCCAAACTGATCTTCTAAACTTTTTGAATCTCTAACTTTCCTTCATCTTTCTTCTTTTCTCTCTTATCTACATGACTTAGTTCTATATACTTAACCTACAAGGGGTGTTCAATAATTAATGTCTCTGGCCCACTTCCAGATGTTTGATCGAGCTGAAATTTTGCATGTGAAGTATTTTAAATCTCTATAGATTAAATAGCAAATTACAGCTCTGAACTAATTGTGGTTTCTGATTTACTGGTGATAAAACAAGGTCATGTCTGAGTTTTTGCATTTGAAAGGATGCACACAATGTCCTAAAGTAACTTATAGTAACTTATAGTGTCCCATAATATAACCTTGTAAAACATTTTGCAAGGTCATATAATGGGCATCATCACCATAAGTTACTTTAATTTCATCAAAAGTCTCCTGTGGTGTGAGTACTTCCCAATAGAAACACCAGATCACTGCTCGACACGCAGCTGGCTCCATTTCAGACTTTACTCAGTTCAAACACCTGTAAGTCAGAAACCACAAATAGTGCTGAAAGAACAGAAAGAAGCAACAATTTGCAGTATTAGGACAGACCGATGGATATGTACATGGCAGCAGGTACAGACAAGGAATGGAACCACCCAGCAGAGACAATGGCCGAAACAAGCTAAGTCTTCTCACTCACATGAGAAACAGGTGATGGCATAAGAGGTAACAAGCAGGCACAGAGTAACCAAAACAGCTAATTGCATGATGGCAGAGAGCAACGACAAAAAAAAAATACACAAATAAAGCTTTACGGAGATAATGAAAATAAGGATTAAAAATAGAAATTAGTTATCATAAAGAGCATAGAATAGAATAGAGATGTGCAAAAAATAACAGCAGCATGTTATTTATCTGACTAAAAGAGAATCTGTGAACAAATCAGCATGAATGTAACTTTTTATTGAGGTAGTTGGGAATAGTGATGGTTATAAAGTCTTACAGCTGCTGGGAGGAAGGATCTTTGATAACGCTCCCTGGTGCATTTAGGGTGCAGCAGTCTGTCACTGAAGGAGCTCTAAAGTTCAGCAACAGCTTCATGCATGAGGTGGGAAACATCATCCAACAAAGATATTATTCTAGTTAGGGTCCTTTTGTTTCCAATCTCCTGCACTAAGTCCACGGGGCATCAAATCCTGATCAGCTTATCCAGCCGCTTCTCTCAGCTACAGATAAGCCACTGCTTCAACAGACAGCTCCATAGAAGATGAGAATAACCCAGAGAACTAAAAGAAGTCTTCAAAAGAATTGGACGTACCTGTTAATTTACTTCAAGGTCGGATAGCCCAATGCTCACTCAGCAATAAACCAAAGAGCTAGATAGACCCTAAAAGCCTTCATTTCATTTTCAAGTAAAACTGGGTAACTTTTAGGCACTTGTAACTTTCAGGTTAAGCTCTCATAAAGAATTTAAAAGTAATTTGAACAAAATTAAACAGTCTTCCTCCATGTTTCTGAATCAGATAGAAGAAGACTATGAAACAGCAGATTTAGAAGTCATGAAGTTACTTGTAAAGTCAAGTCCACATTTCCTCATCTGGATTTAATCCTACATCAGAGAAAAAAAAATATGTAGCCTAAATCTATAAAATATATCTGATAAGGTATCTGTGTGTTCAAAGGGACCTCAGACCGCCATAAAGCGATGATCTGGATCACATGACTCATTCAGAGAAGGATCAGAACATCTCAACTTACTTAAGTGAGATGTTGGGAAGGTGCAGCCTGCATGAAGCATCCAGGCATGCTGAGTGCTGCTCAGATTCAGCTAATATTTGATTCAAAAGTCAGGCAAAGTTGTTTTGAAGTTCATGGGAGTACATTCAGAAAAATGCCTTACAAGTAGGGCATGTTTGGAAGGATAGCTGGGAGAAAGCATTTTCTGTTTTTGAAAGGAATATGGCATCATGATTGTAAACTTGCATCTTAATGACAAGCAACAAGCTTTTGGTTACTGGAAAAAAAAAAGGAACCAAAGTATAGCTGTTTGGCATGGTGAAAGCTTTAAATTAATACATTTATGAGAATGCTGTAATATATAAAATGTTTCTAAAGTCAAAAATGATCACATACCAAAAATTAGAAACATTCAGATTGGCTGAAAAAGGGAAATTATCAAGATGAGTATGGTCTGGTCAAACTAATGTAAACACTCTGACAAGACCTTTATAAAGATGTGCATGAACTAATAAAGCTAACTTTATGAAAATCTTAAGCATCTTGAGAAGCATCACCCACAGATTTATACTTCAGGTCCATTCTAGTTTAGTGCTAAATGAAATGAAATGACATAAAGAAAAAGGACAAACTACTCTCTATGGTAGCTTTTCATATCCTCCCAGTTTTTCACTCCATCATGCCAAGTTAATAATATTTTGCAGATGTTTTGATTCAGTTCTGGAAAGACTTGGGCCTCTATTCAAAATAACTATCGTAGGAGCCCTGCTTTGAGGACACCGGGCCAGCATTTTACTGCTGGTATGCAGCGTCATGGTGATGAATGGAATTCCTCTAGTAGTAAAAGATGAATAATAACAAAGATATTTGCCAACCCTTAAGCTGTGACACAAACAAAATACTGATATTACTCATATTATTTTACTTTAAGCTAAATTATTTAACTTTTTTTAATGGACTCAAATGAAGGTGAGAGCAAAATAAAACTGACGATGTGCAACAGCTTTAAAAAAGGGGAAAAAAAGTATTCTTTTAGATGCAGATAAATAAAGTTTAATGAAACTGCCACTTTTTCATCAGTGCAGTTTTATTCAGCTGAGGTTCAGATAACTGTGCCGTGCCCAACTTTGATTTTCTGTCAGAGTAGGTTCAAAGCTTTTCTCATGGGTTCAAAGCAGGAGAGACGAAAAGCAAGATGAGACTGTAATAAATAAATTCTAAAGAGAGAAAAAGGAGGCCTCAGAAAAACTGACAGTCAGTCAACTCCTAAAAGAATAGCAGAAGTATGTAATCTGATATTCCTAATGGTTTCCCAGGCAGACAAACTCATGCAGAGTTTCTGCTGGAGATGAAATACACATATTTTCAAATTGTGTGCTATTAGAATGGATTAACACACAAAAACAGAAAGTTTTCTAGAATTTATGATGTGACAACTGCCAGTAAAGCTTGGATTTTACAATTCAGAAACTCTATTTACAAATCCTGAAAGATTTTCTAAACAAAACAGAGACCCAATTCTAACAGCCGTCATGCAATAGTAAATCAAATGTGAAAAAGAGAGCCATAAGAAATACAATATTTGAAGAAGATGAAAACGAAAACAAAGTCCTTCCTCATTACCACCAAAATGTAGGAGTTTCAAAATCTCATTAAATTTTCAGCAAAAAAGTTCCCTGACCTTGATAGATTAAACTTTTAGGAAACCCGTTAAGATGATGGAAAAAAATTATGACTAAGTGGTTCAAACTTTTTGTATTAAGGTTGGGAATTATAGGACATTTGACAAGAAGCCACTAACGAACGAAAATTAAGATAAAGTTAATATATAGAGTGAGTTGGTGTTAAACTTTGGTAATCTTTTGACCTACCTTTGCACCAGGAGATCCAGGGAAGCCCGGAGCCCCAGATGGACCAACAGGGCCCTACAAAATGGGAAAACAACAGTTGATGCATGCAGCTGCAAAGCTTCCAACTATTACAGTAAATTCAACTTATTATGAGGTCAAAATGCAAATGATTTGAATTATTAAACGATATCCAAAATGATACCTACTGGAGGACCAGCAGGACCAGGCAAGCCATCATTTCCTCGTGCACCCTAAGCAGAGAGCACAATTACAGCAATGCCACTAGAATAATACCATAACCCGCCTTAATTCATTAAAGATAAAAGGTGATAATTTAAATGTATCGGTAACAAAACCATGTCTAACAAATATCTGCATCCAGTGTGAGCATTTAGAAGATAAGTTGAACTTACAGCAGCTCCGGTGGATCCGGGACGTCCTCTCTCCCCAGGCAAGCCACGTGGTCCCTATGAAAGAAAAAACAAAACAAAACGGAAATTTTTAATATCAATTAACCGTTTGTATTATCTGTAAAGAAGTGCTTTTTTGTGCTGCTCTTGTGTGACCACCAAACACCCACCATGGGTCCAGGTGAGCCACTCTCACCGGGGGCACCGGCCTCACCCTAAAAAAGATAAAGATTTAGATTTTAGCATAATCCGTATATAACTGAATTATATAAGAAAAATAACACACTTAATGTATACACTCTTTATAAAATACATTAGTGTATCTTTACCCTCAGATTCAAGTCAGAACAGAGACCCAAATAGAATCTGACAGAGAACAGGGTATGAATACTTTTTGGCTTAACTAAATGTCTGCATTCTTTGCATTCAAACAACAACAAACATATTCACTAACACAGGCTGTGTGTATTTATAAAGGTGTAATAACATTAAACCCTCAGAAGGGTAAATAAAGTGTCCTGATGATACCTGGTAAACTTAGCCCTAACCATGTGGTGTTACAGCAAGTACAAAATAACTAAGAGACATACAGCTACAACAGAGAAACAATTCCCACCTTTGCACCAACAGCACCAGTCTCTCCCTTTGCACCATCAAGACCAGGATAACCCTGTAAACACCAAGCAGAGAGGTAACATGTTAATAATCTGGACCCATGTTTGGAGAGAAAATCTTTAAAGTGACAAACTCACTCTGTGTCCCTTGATGCCGGGCAGACCAGGAGTTCCTGGGAAACCGCGAGCTCCCTGTGCAGTGAGATGGAGAATGGTAGAGGAGATGACTATGTTGCAATGGAAGAAGATAAATCCCATGCTTTTCATTTTACCTGATCTTAATGTTTATTAATACAGCAGAAAATAAAGCAGTTTTCTGAGAAAAATGTTTAATAATCTCAAAGAAACTGAGATTAATCATCTTCAGCAGCTCAGTCGATATAGTGAGAGTTTACAATTTATACCTGCAGAAGCCACAGCAAATAATCCACTGTTCATTGAGATCCTTATCAATAAGCATTTAAGAAAAAGCAATGTATCAAATGTTTTTTTTTCCTCACAAGATTTTACTCTTATTGTAACATACTCCAAGCTAAAACTGTCCGAAATTATAAATAAATTAGCAGATTAAAGGAACTCACTTGAGGTCCAGTGGGTCCACGGTCTCCTGGTTTCCCTGGTTTCCCTGGTTCCCCCTAAAAATTAAGACATATCAAGTAAATCAGAGTATTTGATCAATTAAATGTATGTTGAGTCATTATGTGTGCATTTATTGTGTTTTTTTTTATTGTGAGCTGTCCTAGTGGACCTAATTTAAAATATGAAGTCTGCTGCCATCATGTGGATCACAAGTAGAACTACATTTCAAAACTCGCATGAGTGTCTTCTCTGCAATGTCACATTAACAGCAATCAAAATGGATTTTCTAACAATTATTATAATAATTAACTAGATCCAAACTTATAATGAAAATAAAAGATTATTCTAGATGTATTTTGCCAACTGTCAGATTATGAGATGCTGCTCAGCATCTCTTAATCTAAACTGATTTTTTTAGGTTGAGACGTGTTTTAGTTTGAAGAAAATAAGGACAGTTAGCCTCATAAATCAGACATTTGAAATAATAGCTTGACAAAATAAGTAATCCTAAAGAGAGCCAACTGAGAGAGACTTGAAATTATAACGAAATCCAATTTCATGAAGACGATATTTTTTTTTATTAAAAATATTTCTTGTAAATGCAGTTAACACATATCACAGAGAATTATGACAAAGATCAATTTTGTTCAATAAAAAAGTTCTCAGTAGTTTGAAATCTGCTCTAATTGATGTGTGCTTTTTAAAACTATCTGTTCAGTATTACACAACTATAATGTTTTATTTAAATTAAAATAAAACAATGAAAAAACAAAAATAAACCAGTAAAACAGTAAATTAAACTTACATCATCTCCAGGTTTCCCAGGAGGTCCAGAGGGGCCACGGGGACCCATGGGGCCCTTTTAGCAGGAATGGGGAAACAGAAAAAAAAAATGAAGACAAATACAAAGGTGAGTCTCAGTTCCCATTTAAAGCCAGTAGGAGGCAGGATCAAACAGTGAATGCCTTTCTCTTTGTAATCAGGCCTAATAACAAAAAAAAAAGTAAATAAACAAGGATTTATTTCATATCATGTTAGAAAGATGGATTATTGCAATCTCAATGAAATGGGAATTTTCAATAGTTTTTGCTAAAGAACAATAAAACATATGAGGAAAAATACTTCATCATTGAAACAAAAGAGTTGAACTATAAAAGTGTCAGTTATTCTTTCTGCTTTTTAGCTGCCTTATCCTATGAAGGTGTTGACAAGTGTCAGAAAAAAGGTTTACATGTCACATTAGATCCTTGCTAGCATTTTTTATTTGTTAGTTCATCTAATATGAGAGAACAACATTGGTTCTTCCTATTTATTCATTTCAATTTTTTCTTCATGACTTTGTCAAGGTAATGAAGCATGAAACATTTATATTGTTATGTTCTGAAGGAAACCTCAGGACAAAGACCTCAGATGTAACTGGAATGCACAATCCTAAACTGTGACTCCTTAAATTATTTTCTGGAGTTGATTTTTGAATTTAATTTAATTACACTTAATGATGTCCTGGCAAATATTATAAAGAGAAGGCATGTCTGTGTAATCTCCACATGAGCAGATTATCACAGCAGTGGGGAGACTTTGTTCTGTTGACCTGAGGGGAAGAGTGAGGATTGGAAAGCTGGATAATATGACCTCAGGATGTTTGGGGAACTAAGTGGGTCCAACAGAAAAGAAGAAGGAAATTAAGACAGAAGCAAAATAATTTTTTTACCAGCAAAAAAAAAAAAAAAAAAAACTGAACCTGATGAGAAGAAACCAACACAGGAGGCATCAGTAGGAAGACAGTAGAAGACACGTTAAGGTCACAGAATATGAAAAGCTAAACTAGGAGCATTATTGGATCACTAAACATAATCTGAGTATGTAAAAAAAAAAAAGAAACTGGATTGGAACACGATAATTATACAGGGGTTGGCAAGAAATGTAGTGCAGGCAGGAAATTGTGCTGTTTTTAAATTTCATTAGAGCTTTAAACGTAGATCAGTTTTAGATGAATAATAAAACCAGTTTAACTTCCTGTTTGTTTTGATGCTCACTATTTTGAGCAAAAAAGATGATACAAATAGATTTATTTTCATTCTATTCCACACTCACGGAGATTACACAATATGCTTTCTTTATACTAATTAAGTTCAAACAGGAGGACAAATAATGACTTTTTTTAACCTTCTGTTAGTTTTATATTTGGATACAAATGAACCTCAACTTTTTATTCAGAAATGCTCATTTTAAAGGCCTATGAGATTTATTTAGATTTTTGCCAGGCATCTAATCCTGACATAAAAATACTGAGAACAATCTACTTGTTGTTTAGTGTTGTTTTACCAATAATAATGAAAAAAAAAAGAACTAGATCAAAACTATTTGCATGAGAATAAGATAAAAAAAAAAAGCAAAAAGTTATGAGTATTAAACCATGCAGTGTGTTTTAAGAGACGGCACATTTCATTATCATCATACTTACAGCTTGGCCGGGCTCTCCAGCCTCTCCTGGGCTGCCTTGGAAACCCTGTGGGCCCTGAGATTTTGAGAGAGGAGAAGGATGATCTGATAAGACTAAAATATATTTTATTTAAAAACATAACTGGTGCCAAATGTTGATAGATTAAAGAGCATAAATATGATAAGAATCAGAAATAGTGCACATTCTGCCACCCAAGTTCAACTTAGGACAATAATGCACTAAATGTATTTTGGTCATTCTTGTATATTAATTGTATCTAAAAAAAATGTCTAAATTCTTAATAATATTAGTTTAATAACCTAATAAAAATAAAATGAACTTTGCCGGTAGAAGGTAGGTAGAACTCTAAAAAAACAAAGTAAGACTGGTAGTATCTTAAGGCGAATCTACTGCATAAGCATCGTATGTTAGGGCAACAAAAGTCTCTGAGGTGGAGCTCATAACCATGATTAAACCAAAGGACAAAGGCTGGGTGGATGGTGCCGTCTACCTGCTAGCCGGAAAGGCCAGAAGAGCTAAAGTATGGTTGCAGTGTGTTGGAAAAAGAGGAAGGGTGTGTTTGTCTGCATATCTGTGTGGGGGGTTGTAAGCCTACTGGGGAATATGAAAGGTAAATTGTCAGGTGTTCAACAATCTGTCTGGGTTGTGGCACAGGAAAGAGCCCTGAAGCCTCCAGCTGGGAGACTGGAGGTGCTTAGACTCAGATCAAAAGCCCACTGTCTCATTTAAAGGTGGGCTGAGTATAAACATTCATCTCTGACAGCGAGTGACACACAATCCTTCCTGGAGTCTAAGTATGTAGTCGTCAGATGAACTCCAATTTAATTTCCATGTGCAAAACATCATGCATGTTACAAATATAGGCCCTTAGCAGTATATTCCGCTAATCGTATCTACAGCCACTCCCAGCTTAGTCGGTGTTCAGAGTGAAGCAGGTACTTACAGGTGCTCCTGTGGGGCCAGGTGGTCCTCTGGGTCCCATGGGGCCCTGAGGGAAGTGGAAACAAGAAAAACAACATCAAAATGGTGTCAGTAGAACTGTTACTACAGTAACTCATAGTTTAGACTGGAAAAAAAAAATTATTACACATCTTTGTTGCATAGAAATATAACCTCCATGTTTATCCAGTTTAATCGTTTCACAGCTTTAAAGGTAAAATGTGTGCTTTGCCCCAAAGCTTTATCACATTCAACCTGTCAAAGCCGTAAATCGTTAAAAAATTCCACAATGGCACTCTCTTTGTGCAAATCCTTCTCTTCAGCTCATGTAAATGTACACCCTGATCCTCTTTCTTTTAGCTTTATTACTAATCATAAAACGTTTGTTGACTGAAAAAAGAGAGTTTTGGCTTAATTTTGAGGGTTACATTTGGAGGGCAAACTGAAATTTGTCAGACTGAATCTTGAGCCGCTGAGTGAAAATTTCTGCCTGGATTCACATGCCAAAACAATTTTTACTTGAACTTCTTGCATCAGAGCTCAGCAGGAGAGAATTAGACTCTTTGGGGCGAGTGGGTGATATGTGACTTTCCCTAATGAGTTTTCTGCCTGATGCACTAAAGAAAAAAAAAATCAGAGTAAAAATGTTAGCAGCAGGTTTGTGTTAAAACAGTTACCGAAGTTGAATTCTTTCACGGATAAAGACAGCCAGGATGGCTGACAGCCGTTCTCCTTCCTTATAACATGTTCCCCTTCATTAGTACTGTGCTTATGAACCCTCCATCACACATGCTGGAATCAGGCCAAAGTAAATGTCACAGAACTGTACAGTGGTCCTAAGAAGTGAATGAATGTCACCTTTCAGTTGGTGTACAAAGCCTGAACCAAAAGCTTATCAATGGGGCTTTCTATGCTCAGGATGTCTGAATGTGTGTTGAGTGCGTCTACATTTCACTAAAAATACCATGGGAGTCTTTGGTATGTATATATATGCAGGACTGATGTTTAAGTGAATGAGCTCCATGAAATACTGCATTAGTCAGAGGGCTGAAAAATAGTCAAACTAAATGTGAAGTGGCTAAAATAGGACAGTATTGTGTCGAGTTGTCAGACAGACGTTTGTTGACAGCATCAGGAGGAACAAGTGAAAAGTAAGGGATCTGATCCACCTGAGTCACCCCCTCTCTATTTTCTTTGACAGACTCCAGCTGGATAAAACCTCAGCTGAGGAGCTCTGTTGATCCTTGATCCTTCATAGCACCTTGATCCAGACCAATCCCCCCAACCCCTTCTCGCTGTTACATTTCAAGCACACCAAAGTCCCAGCAGTAGCTGCTTTGTGAGCTTGAAATACAATTAAGAAAATCAGTAATAATCAATATACATCTTTAGAAAAATTATTTTTGTTGTAGAAACCCGGATTTTGTGTCATTTGTCCAACATCAGTGTAATAATGGCTTATTGTTAGGTTTTCACCTTACCTTCCAATCATTCCATAATCATTCTTAGCTGTTTCCTTTGTTCTTTGCATAATTTAATTCGGACATGAAAATTATGAAACTCTATTGGTCTTCCAAGAGGAAATGCGGGGAAAATATTATTATTATTTTTTTTTGTGGTTGACAGAAATCTTTGCGTTTTACAAACTTCCCTGTTTTAACTTCTTCGACTGAAATTTGCCATGAGTTTGAGTTGATTTAATCAGTGATCAGATAAAATACAAACACCTGCATAGTTAATAAAAGCTTTTAAAAATTAACTAATTCGTGAAAGCATCACAGTTCACAAATGAATCATCTGCCAGACCCATAAAGCGTTATATGCATCTCTTTATAATCTCGTTTTGACTGAAATAGCTGATTTAAAGCTGCTCTGGATGATTCTTTTGTCAACAATGGTTGCTTCTAGGGCTGAAACAAACAATTGAATAACTATTGATTAATTGATCAATGAAATAACTATGATCTGATTTAGTAATCGAATGATTGTTAGCTGAAGTGTACAGACTAAAACAGGGCAGATGCTGAAAGAGTAACCCAGTCAGAAAAGCCAAAACTTTACAAAAAATATAAATGTGTTGGATAAATGTATATTTCATCTGTAAATATGTGGTATCCATCATTGCTTAAGTGGCCTAGTTTTAGTTTCATTTCCTAGAAATTCTGCTACTAAGCACCTTTGACTATTCAATTCCAAATTGATTTTTTGCCCGGAAAAAAAATAAGTGAATCAATTAGCAAAATAACTGTTAGTTGCAGCTCTAGTTACTTTCAAGGAAAAATAAAGATGAAGGATATGTTGGCTGATTTGTGCTTAAATCCACCAAACAAACAAACACTTGGGAGCTTTTAGAATCAAAGTGCAGATCCTGTGAGGCAGATGTGTTACCTAAAGATAATTCAACTAAGGGTTAGAATTGATGCCAGTGCAGAGCTTCCTGTTCACTGACATAGCAAGCTTTGCAAGCAGACAGGTGGATATGTTTTAAAGTCAGCCTTGTGTTTAGAAGAGGAGCAAAATAATCCAAAGCATTCATTAAGAACAGACCAAATTGCAGAATGAACCTGGACTGGACAGCAGAGGACTAGCTTATATGGTTATTTTCTTTGCTTAACCCAGTCAGACTGAATGAGTAGAAAAGCACTGTCTAAACACTCTATGAAATTAAAACTTTTTTTCCCTAATCGGAGCAGCTGGCTGAGGAACAATGTTTCCCTACCACACAGTTTCACTAAGTCACGATGCAAAAGTAATAACTATCTGAAACATCAAATGAAACATTAACAGTTCTGGTTTATAACAGCAAGTTATTTCTCTTTTACAATAGTTTGAGAAGAAATATACAGTAATCCCTATACCAAGTACAGGACCCTGGTTTCCATGTCTGCATTACCCTTTTTGGATAATTTTATGGATTTCAATATTGACAGCATCAATACCCACTCAGTAAAGCAGTAAAGGAAGAACATGGCATCTGTGCCAGGTATCAGCATGGTCTCTTTCTCACCATTGGTCCTTGCATCACACCCATCTGTGCTCCACCGCCGGCCTTCTCATCGAAACCACCCGCCATCTGAGCAGCAAAGTTCTGGAGAGGAAAAATAAAGCCGGTCATCATCAAGTAGGATAATAAAACTACTTAAACAGAACATTTCTTACAATGCAGAGTCCTTCACAGATTATAGAATTGTCTGTCTGTCTGTCTGTCTGTCTGTCTGTCTGTCTGTCTGTCTGTCTGTCTGTCT
>NW_015150487.1:342210-397639 GCF_000732505.1 Cyprinodon variegatus | reverse complement strand
AATACCAAACTAAACAACAAATACAAATTGGAATGGTGGTATTCATTTCTGAAGGAGTTTAAACATTTAAAAGCATAAAAATAGTACATACCATTGGGCCAGCCGGTCCTCTCGGTCCTACAACCTTTAGTGGAATAAGAAATCAATATTTAAATGGCAGCTTTGGTCTTACTGATCTGCTGAAAGTTAGCATTTAGTTTAATTCAAGTTAGTTCAATTCATTTTGTTTATATAGTGCCAATTCATAACACATGTCATCTCGAAGCACTTTACAGTTCAGCAGATCATGCAGTCAAATTGATTCAAGTTTTCTATCTAAAGAAAAGCTGTTGATTGCATCGACTCATCGACACGAAGGCTGCATTATGGATGTGTTATAAAGTTATCTTTCTCCAATCAGGAACACACTGATGAATTGCTTATTTCTTCAGGCAAAGCATAAGGAGAAACATACAGTAAACGATGGCTGTTTATTTCCTGCTTCAAACCAATGCTCCCTCAGAGGGCTAAACACTTCCAGGTGTGGCAGCAGCAATGCTGAGGGACTTATTCTCTCAACTTTATGGGGATTTTTGCTCAGGCCTTATTGGAGTTGGCAGAAAAGCTCATCCTCTTTTTAGACCTCTTTGCTAGCCTTTCTATTGTAAGCGGTTTTACAGCTTACTGTTAAATTAATACCACAGTTTTTAAATTCACACCCAGAAATCTGGAGCTAATTGAAGGCTGGTCCTCGTTTACAAGTCATACCTATGTTTCCAGTGGCTACAACTACTCTATAAATGGAACAATCTGTTTTTTTTTTTCTTGGCTGCTACTGATTTAATAAGTTCTTTGAGGCCAAATTGAAAAACAAACTAACTATGCTGTAGGTTCTCTGAGTAGTCTGTCATCTCAATTTGAATAGAACAAAAAGTTATGGGATTAAAAATGCATTCCCATTTGTAAATCAAAGAACATATATCTGTATCTGAAAATTGAGAAAAGTGAATCAAAGTTGGTCAATGCATTTATAAACCAAAAATATTCAAGGTAGTAAAGGTTTTAAATTTTGTACGCCACAGACAGACAGCAGAAAAAATCTAATTGTTTAACACTTTACTAGTTGATCATAAAAGAAATTGTCCAGAAATGGTATAGGCCAATTACTTGGTGTACCTCTCCAAATAATTCAACAAAAAGTAAACAAATGTCCATATGTAATAACTCGACAGAATTTATATACTACTTTAAGGTCATCAGAGTCCTTCACCTTGTAGCAGCTCTTACCTAAGCATGCACACATTCATACATGAGCACACAGACTGGTAGGGGTGAAGCGGGGCACAAGGAGGCACATGTGAACCCACTGAGCTAGTCACCCAGAGCATAGACCTTTCTTTCTAGTGCTTTATTTGACAACTTCATCCTTTGAGTCAGCTTTTCAAAACCAAAAGCTATTTTTTTCAATATTGCAGGGTTTCAACTTACATCAGTAATGTCTCCAGGTTCACCTTTTTGACCCTGATAAAAGAGAAGTAAAGCAGAAACTCAATTATTAAGGTGGTTGAATATCTCTGTATAACCACATTTTTTAGAAAAATATTGCGCTTTTTAAACAAAAGTTGTGGAATAAGACCTCTGTTTTGCTACCAAGTGCTTAAGTATTGCATACCATGAACAGGAAACAGCTATTACTCATGTGGCAGCACTCATTTAAATCAAAGACACATCTAAATCCTTAAACTACTGGTTCTTCCTGCCTTAGAATCAGGGAGAGACCGAGGCTTGACTTCACAGACAGACAGTCAGAATCCCAAACACAGGTATTTTAAGTGTCTCACCTTAGCTCCTGGTTCTCCCGTTAGGTGTTTGTCCAAGATTGAGATAGAAAGAGATCACAGTTAGTGAACATATCACACCATAAACACCAACCCCAAATATCAAAACAAAGTTCCGCAGAACAAATGAGTTCATGGAAAGAACTGTAAGGGGATGCAATTTCCTAAAATAAACTATCCCAAAGACCACCACCAAATCATTGTGTTGTTACCCATTAGAAGAGAAGGAGTGTATATTGTCTCAAAGTCTAACAAAAGCCTAAAGTTAAAGCAAAACAGGTGCATGTATAAATGGAAACAGCAGAAAGCGTTCTCTACAGAAGCAGGGATGCTTTTGTAGAGCATAGGCTTCCATTGTAACATGAAGGGCTTAAATTTACACCATTTTAAGTAAGATTTTTAGTATTTTAATCTTTAATAATCTTTGTAGTTAGTGAGTTACACCTAAGCTTGAAATGTACTTAGTCAGTGTAAGTAAATGGTTTAAAATAATGCTGGTTATGTTTTCCTCATCTCAAACAAATTTGAACCAAATCTCAATTGGGCAATGAGCTGTCTCATTATCCGTCCAAATCTAACAAACATATTTGAAACATTGGTATTGGTGTTCTCTATGAAGGTTACAAGTAAGCATTAACTTTAATAACCAGCCTTATTTCCATGTGTGCTTATGAAAATCTATTCTCTATACATCACATTCCTCTTAAAGCAAGAATTTTGCCTTGAAATGTGTTAATATTTTTTCCAGCAGTTAAATCTGTAAGCATGCATTGCAAACAGTGACACCTCTAGTTTCAGTGATGCTCCACAGCCTGCTTTATTTATATTTCCAAAGCTGGCCACCGGTGTTGGGATACAGAAGCCTTTGTTTATCAGGAAACCATGGCACTTTTGAGGCAAGAGGCCTGAATGGCCTCCTTCATATACTCCGAGTCCTCAGTAGAGAGACGGGCTATTTTCTTGCCATCAGATCTGCAGAAATCCACAGAGAGGATATAGTGCAGAAATGTGAGGCGCTGTCTGTTTGACTGAGGTATTTCCTTAATCACTGCCACATGTTTTCTTGATACTCAGGGAAAGGGGCGTACTAAAACAAGATGAGGCCAAGGTGCACCAGCTATGGAAAAACAACAGTGAGATTAAGCATTTCACTGAAACCCAGTCAGAAGTGCCACTGCTGCTGTGTATTTCTCATCATCTGTTTGCTTTGGAGACATAAAGGTATATTCAAATATTACATCGATGTCAGGTGTTATTTTTCCTTCTGCCTCCAGAACAAACAGTGTTATTATATACCGTAATTTATTTATGAAGGATGTAAGATAAATAAATTACAACCAAAAGATGAAGGCTGGTCAGCAGCGCAGATGGGGCAACACTCTCCGAATGGGATTTCAGGTTTGGGGCAGTCTTTTAGCTCCTCGCAGACAATATCATCACATAGGACCATTCCCTTGTCACACACACAGATGCGACAAGGCTCTGGTTTCCATATGTCCTTGTCGTTATAACTCTGTCCATCTTGACTACAGATAAAATCCTCCTCTTCTGTGGTTGAGATCCCAGTAGAGGGGCACAAAGAGGAGGGTGCAGGTAGGAAGGAAAAACATAGATTAAACCATAATAAAAGCTGGCACTAACTGAAAGTTAAAACATTGATTTTCCCCACCACAATCTATATTACAATACTTAAACACCCCATAGGAGTCAGTTTATAACAAATATATCTCGCTTTATGATATAAAATAGATAATTCAGTGAAGTAATACAGCATAAATTTATTTAATTTATTTAGTCTTTAAAAATATATATTCTGAAGTACAATATCTTGTGCATGTTAATATTAGTATAATAAGCTCTCTCATAGGACTCTGATAGTTCATCAAATCTACTGAAAATTTTGTATTCAAAGATTAAAACACTGAATTAAGAGCTGTGATCTCTCCCCATTAAAAAAATAATGCATTGATAATTAACTTTCGTCACGTTCCAACAAGAGTCAATTAACTACCAGCCCATCCATCCATCCATCCATCCATCCATCCATCCATCCATCCATCCATCCATCCATCCATCCATCCATCCATCCATCCATCCATCCATTTGGTAAAGGTTGATAAGTGAAGAACTACCACCCATATAATTACAATAAATGTGTAAATTCTAACATGTAAAAATTAGATAGATATAGACTCAAAAACAAAGCAGATATAGAAGAAATATAAAAAATAGTATTGAATTTGCATGTGTCTTGTATTATGACTCTAATTACTGTATTTATGTATCATTCTACAAGGTCATCAATTAAAATACTTGCTTTAGCAGGTCCACTCCTCTACGACCTAACCCAATTCTGAGAGGTGGACAAAGATTTACATGTAACCTCTACAGTGGCCACAAGGTGGCAATGCAACTTCACAGACTACCGTTTAGGTAGGTAATTAATAGTTTCAGGAAATCTTTAACAAATAATTACAGCCAGAGACCTTTACAAACTAAATATAGAGCTAGTTTGTATCGTGCATACAAGACCGAATGTGCACTCAAGAAAACAGAATGTTTGCTTTTGAAACACAACCAACCAAGGGAATTCAATGAATGTTTTAACAAGCAATTACTACACATGATTCAGTTCAGATCAAAGAAAGGAAATCTGCAAACAGAAAGAGCTGCATAGACAGACGTCTAGATGGATTTTCCAGACAGGTTATAACTGGCTGTAACACCTGCTGAAAAAATGCTTTAAGTGGTGTACCTGAACCTGTGTGGAGGGGTGAGAGGCAACACACTCAGAAAAATAGAGTTTTAAGATATAAAGTGGTAAGAGAGGGTGAGAGAAGAAGAAGGGAGCACAGTACCTTCAGTAAGCTTACGTCTAGGTAACCTAACGGACCTCAGCAGCAATGAATGAGGTCTTTCTGGAAAGGAATAGAGCTAACAATTGACTGACTATTGGCCTGTATAAACAGGGGGAGCACTTTAACCCCCATATGGAGGCTTTGGCTGTGTCAGATGCCAATTTAAACACATTTTTGGGAGGAAAAGGGTGACTTTCATGTGCATTCCTTGAGGTTTTGCTGTTTAATTTCACAGGGCAAGATATTATCAAAGTCTGCACCTGCTTTTTTCTGGCTCATATAGAAATTATTATCCTGACATGGAATATTAAAAAACAAAGGCTCCTCTGTGAACTTCAGAGCTGAATTAGCAGGCTTTTTAATAGTGAAGATAAATAAGGAAGATTTTGTTTGGAAAGAAATTCTCCCTTTAAACACAACTCTGGTTGTTTTCTTAGTGTAATGCAAACAAAATTTAATTCTATACTTTTTTTTGTTGCAATTTGTTAAAATGTATATGCATGATTTTTGTGGACGACAGCTAAAGAGAGCATATGTGCTTGGACAAAATAAGACCTGTTTGCTTTTTCTTTTTCCAGAAAAGTTCAATTTCCAGCAAGACAAGACTGCTACATTATATAAACACTCTTATTTCCCAGACAGGGTAACATGACACTTCAAATTACTTTAGCTCAGCTAAATTTTGTTTCTTTTTTCAATATCTATCCCATCGCTCCCTCTGATGGAGCTGTCACAGCTTAACTTTATATTGCAAAAAAATAAATAAAAATAAAATCATATGGAACAGTGTTTATAACCTGTTATGGCCTCTGAAATCATATGAAAATAAATCAGTGATGCAGGTGAATTAAATCTACCTTTAGTCAAAAGGGGAATATAAGGGAAACCCCCGATAATGTAAAATGTTTTTGCATTATCTAAATTAAAGATAGCAACAGATTCATATCACTAGTGACATGATCCCCCTTTTTGCCTCAACACGCCAGGATTCGCCTGGATGCCCTCTGACTGGGATGGAATGTGAACATATTTTACCAAAGGGCTTTGAGCCTGACCACCTTTCACTCGATTTTCCTGGTTCCCTCTCTGTCTTTATGAAGTAAATCTGCAGTTTTTAAGAAAAGTCTGTCAAGGCCCCTAAAAAGCCCGCAGGTGACAGGCAGTTCAACCTCCAGAAAGGAAAGCAAAGTTGGTAAAAGCAGCAGCAGAGGAAACATATGCCACTTTTTTTTTGGTTTTGAATTTATGTTCAAAACTAAAAATAAAAGCAAGATTTTTAGCAGACAGAATAACAGGTAAACCTTTAAATAAAAAATATAATGAAATAATAGAATAAAAGGAGCATGAATGATGCTTCACTTGCAAAAATCTCCATCAACCTTTTCAGTGCGCACCTGTGCGTTATTTTTATGCGTCTGACGGGGAGGGTGGAGGCTTTTCTGATAAGCTTAATAATAAGACTACAACCTTTAAACTCTTTGCACAGAAAAAACCCCCTCAAATGTTATCATTTTTGTGTGAAAATGGTTGCAGAGACAAAACCAAATACCCATAAACTGAAATATAATTTATAAACTTCCATCAAAGAGTTGATCCACTTGAACACTGATTTAGTAATAAAATTTTTGGAAACTTACGGTTATCTTCCCGCTGACATCTCACCACTGCTAATAAGAAAACGTGGGATGCTACAAGAAGCAGTAAAGTCCTGGAATCCATAAAGCTCAACATGTCTAAATATTAGACATGCAGCAGAGGAGAGAGAAGGGTGAGAAGGCTTCTCTCAGGATGTTTAGTGGCTTTGTTTGGGTCCAGGTTACAGAAGACGGATCATTCGAGCTTAACTCTTCCAGATGATAATCGATGAGGGAGGAATCCAGCAGCAGGACCCGGACCTGCAGCACAAACTCAGCACCGAGCGCCTCAGGCCAGACGCTCAAGTTTTATGTCCCCGGTGCCTTCAATGAATCCTCGTATATTCCAAAGTACCCGTCCGGCCCCCTTTTTACCCCCTTGTCTGAAATCTGACTCCCCCTTTACTTTTTTCTCCCGGTCTCCCAGGTTCCATTATCCAATTTTCAGACCACTCCTTTCGTCACGTTCCAACAAGAGTCAAGAAAAAAACGCCAAACTTTTCCTTTTTCCAACTTAACTTAAAGGGATTACTGTAAAACGCTGCTGTAAGAAACCTCTTAGTACTGAATTATATTTTATTTTAAACCTACCAAAAAGCTCACATTCATAAGCTGCAGTAGGTAGTATAATTCAGTTTAATAATTTGTTAGAAATGTTTTCTTTCATAAATTAATGTTGAAAAGTAACTTCTTTACTTCATCATATTCAGCCTTGTTGATGAATATAAAGTCAAGAAGAATCCAAAATGTAGATTTTCAGAAAGGTTGAATAGCTATAATATTAGACCAATAAAATCATTTTGATTATAAAAATAAATCTAAAATCGTTTGTTAAGATTGTGCTGAGACCTAAGCAACCATTATTACTATAGACTTCACATTTTTTTCCAGCAAAAACTGCTTTGGACCAAATAACGCTGTACTGAAGGATAGAAAGAAATTTTGAGACAAATCAGTTTGCACAACCTTAATTTAATTGATTTTAAACCAACAAAAACTTAAAAGTTTGGAAATAGCCTTGATTTTCCCATCAGACCCATGGATAGGATTTGGACCTTTACTTTTAAAGCTTTCACCTGTCCCATCAGACAGTGAGATTCCTCCAAGAGCCACTTGGAAATAGATCTTCATTGCATCATCAAGAGACCTCAGCTCTTTCACAGTTGTGACCTTTGAACTCTGGTGTTTGGTCCCCCCAGACTTTGTTTGAGCCAGAGGCAGCTGTGGTGTGCTGAGAATGCAATATGGACTGATGCTGAGCTACAGATTCCAAGGAGAGCAGTGGTAATCACCCAGCTTGGAGAAATGCTGAGTACATTAATTCATTCTTTAAAACTTTTAAGATATTGTGAAAATGAATTCCTGGAAATATGGAGACTTTTAATAGGGTAAAAACTCTTAACTCTATCAAACTAATTTTAAAAGCCCCAAAATGGGAAAAAGTCTTTGGCTGCATTTAGTAGGAAAACGAGTTGAATTTTTCATCAGAAAAGGCACCGACTGGGTCGATTTCCAAAAATCATTCACAAATTAAGTTTAAGATATTCCATAAAATATACTACACACTTTAAACGACACATAAAATAGACAGTAGAAAATTCCCAAAAGCCAGAAATGTAAGGTGACCGATGCTGATTTTTTACACATGCTGTGAAGTTGCACAATTAATGGAGAATTTTGAAACATACTATGTAAATAATCTCAAAGGTTACAGGAAATCAGACTGAGCAGGAACCCCATATATGGATACTGGGAGACAGACCACCCTTAATATAACCAAAGGGTTAAATAAAAATGGATACTTTATCCTGCGTGCAAGCCCAGCTGTTAAAAAATGTCTCCTGACCCATCGGAAATCTGTAAAGTCATTATTAGCAAGACAATGAGTTGAAGAACTGGTTTCTTACTGCAGACCTGAAACGATTCTTTATAATATACAGTAAAGGGCTGGTTATGCTCCTGCAGCAGTGTGACACTTTGAGCTTGTTGCAGATATTTTTGATTTATGCTCAATTTTGAAGCGTGGTCTGCTCTATGTTATTCCACGCCACAACGCAAGAGGGACCAACACAAACTAGTTGTGGGTCTAGATACGGCCAAGGCAGTGAGGAAGTGGGGTCAAGTTTGTGCCACAATGGCGGGACATGAGGGCAGAAAAGAGCTGGGATCCAGGTGGAAAAAGGGTACCAGCATTCCTGCTTTTCTAAATGGTCCATCTTCAAGAGTCGTTTTCCACAATGGCGGTCATACGAACAAAACAAGCCCGTAAGGTACCAAACAAGAAATATGGATAGGGTAGAGCGGATGTAGATTAGACCAATCAGAGGCCTCCTGTCTGCGGCACTGTCTTTGGTCACCTACAATTTGGGAGAAATGCACCAGAGTGTCTGCGGAAGGGGCGGGTGGCATATCTGCTTTCACTGCGACACACATGTAGACGACCTGGTTTCTGAGTATAAATCAGGTTTAAGAGGGAGACAGGCAACTTCTGAAAAAATCTGGAGTCTTGTCATGGTAATACTACCTTCTCTGGATTTAGCTCATCAGAATGCAGTATGAACCTTCTTGGAGAGTAACCCTCTAGTGCTACATCTAAGGTAATCTCTTTATTGTGATTTGTGATTGATAAAAAACTCATTGCATTACTGTGTAATAAAAATGCTTGAAGGGTTGGAGTGGAATGTGAGAAATGGCTGACTTTTTTGGATTGCATGGATTTTTAAAAATGTATTTTGCTTTAGTTAGTTAGTGTTATTTTTATTTCCTTAATTTATTTCTGGTGTGTAAATTACCGTACCCCTTTGCAGTGTGCTTAAAACATCATATGTTGATCAGTGTCCCTGCTATAAAAATGTTTTATTCTTGTGCTTTTTTAAAATGTATCAAAATGTTTATCCACCATAAAAATGAATACGAATAAATAAATAAAAAATCAAAACACAGAACACTATCGAGAGGATTATAGTTATTTGAATGTAGTCTTTTACGACAAACTAACATGTTTGCCTTTTGCTACTATTTTTTACATCATGCTTTACCATCGTAAGCTGGCCTAAATTTACAAAACTTGTAATTTTGTTTATTTTAGGCCATGTTTTGGCAGCTTGTTGAGCATAAACCGCTCATCTTGGACTACAAGACTTGTCTGAGGCATATTATAAGCTTCCGTTTCCTTTTGGAATCTTGTGGTAGGATCTTAAACCGTTTGTAACACAGAGATCAAAAGCATAAAGTCCCTACACTGAAAATTATAAAGCTTGGAGAAAGAAAAGTGGTATTTTGCTTCATAATTGTTATAGAACAACTACCGTAACTATACTGTAGCAGCATGCAACGTCTTTTACAATATACCTCTTTTTAAGAATTGTTTCAAAACTCTAGATTTGAACAGGTGAGTTGGTCTTAATTATGTAAAGGGAGCACAGTCACTGATTGATTTGATATTCATTTGCAGAATTCTGAACTTCAATAGTCTTTTGCAGCAACATGACAGTATGCAACAATTTTTCTTTTTAATCACCTTACCCACTCTTAATGGCATTTTGCTGTGAATGCATGTAAATCCCATATGCCAACAATTTGTTCACATTAAGCAAGGTTGGGGGCATATACAAAGAGCAATTTATTTGAACAATTTACCTATTTTACCCACAAGTAAGTTTTGATCACTATAGAATAAAAAGAGTAAATAAAATCCATATTCAGGTTTTTGATAAAAAAAAAAAGTATTACTAAAACATTAGAGGCTGTGCACTCTAATGAGATGTACAGGACCTTAATAAGAAATGGCCATTACATGGCAGAACATCAACCATACCTTACAGTAGGAAGGAGGAACTTGTTCATGTATTCTTCCATTATTTTACACCTGAAGCATTCATAGCTGAAACATTGTTGGTTTATCTCAGATAACAATTTTTTTACTGTATTTTTAGGCTTTAGTGACCTTTTTTGTCTCTTGTATTATTACTTTTTTCTGATAACCGTTAAGGCAATTCAAGCTTCAACTTTATTCATGTTAAAATGTGGTATGTAATATTCTTTTTTTTACTTGATGATCTGTATTTTAACTATTAAGTTAAGAAACACACACATACAAAAATAACTGCTCTGGTACTGAGCTTCTGTAACATTAAGCAAATGTTAGTGTGGACCATAGAGTCAAGTAGAAAATGGACTTTGGGACACAATGATATTAATCTAATTAGCATATTTAATATTATATGTATTTGTATATATTACCTAATTAGCGAATTTAGATAATATAATTCAATAACTGGTTTATTTCCTCAACTTTCTACAAGTCTCTGTAAATAAGAATCAATTTAATTGAATTGCCAAAGAGTAAAGAATAAATCACATGAGGAAGAAACAAGGAAGAACCAGTCTGGACTTCATCTATAGAGAGGTTATATGTGACCCTGCCTATGAAAACCCAGCTAAAGTCATTTTTTGGTGAATCTTAACTTAATGTATAAAACCATTCTACACAATGTTAAGAATGGTTTTATACATTAAGTTGAGATTCACCAAAAAATGACTTTAGCTGGGTTTTCATAGGCAGGGTCACATATGAAGGTGCTCTGAGACTGTAGATGCATCCCTCTCTGATTTCTTGGCAATTCCTCATAATAACCACAAAGCATGTAAGAACTAATTATATTTTGGCTTAGGAACCTATTTTGAGTCTTAAATCAGAAAAAGTTTGGTCATTTGATTCCTTTTCAGAAATTTAATTCAATTAAGAATAATGATGATAATAAGAAAATATGTTTTTACTCTAAAAGGCACACAAGATAAAAGAATACAGTACTTATATGCAAATAAATCCATAATAGTAGTTGATAAGCTAGTGATGTTTCTTGTGGTTGTTTTCCTTGTTGAATTGACTTTGCTTTATATTGAATATTAATTAATTTCCACTCACCCAGTCAGTAAATTAAAGCCTTTTACACTGTAATTGTATAGGTCATAAACTGAAATGTTTTAATGGAAGAAAGCCTTCTGTATTGGTAGCAAGATGCAAGAATTTCTCCTGCCACGTCTCTTTTGTCATAATTTTGGTTTCTTTTTAAATATAGCTTTGTCAGTATGGGCAAGTTTACTGTTTACTAGGAAGTTTACTGCAAGTTTACAACTATTTTCTTGTATACCATTGCCTAATCTATAAAGATCAACACATATCTACCTTGACTTAAATAATAATTTGTCAATAATCCAAAAGAGAAAGGTCACATGATATTCATGCAGCAGGAAAATTCAAAGTGGTATATTCAGTGCTAAATAAAGGTTTACCCTATGGCCAGTTGTAATAACCTAAATAATGAATTAGTAGTACAAAAAAGCTGTAGATAGATTCATTTATGGGAACTGTTTGAGATGGAATGGTAAATTTGTGATTTATTTAAAAACAATTTGTTTTAAATGAAGAATTATTTCTCATTCAATAAAAGTACTCCTTGAATTTCTAAAACTGTTGTTGAAAAAAGATAGGTTTAATTCATTTGAAACTTCTATACTAGAATTCCAGTAGTTATAGGGGCTCCTGTATAATAAACTGCACATCAACTGCACTTTATTAAAGTGATGTATTAAGACAAAGATCTTTCACTGAGACCGAAAAACTACACAAAACAAAATAAATAATAATCTTAAGTTGCTTTGCAGAGGCAGAAAAATTGTAGATTAGTGAAGCTCTTGCTGTTTAGGAATGAGGTCTGTCTGGAAAGACAATCAGAAAGTTTGCAGGGAAAAAGTAGAGAGAAAGGAGAAAAATGGGCTAGACAGCAAAGGGAGGTTCAGAATTGTTAAAAATGTGAGAGAGAGTCAGAGGTAAGGTGGGTGGGAAAGTTGGAATGCTGAAGGAATGGTGGGAAGATACATCTGAAAAAGGAGACACACTGAGTAGGAAGGAGGATGAGATCCACAGGCGCAAAGGCTTTAACTGAAGCCATGTGAGACCACAGCAGAAATAACAAAAGCTGTGACATCACCAGCTGCATTGGCACTGAAAAGCAAACTTTAGGTACAATAATATTACTTCCAATAGCCTGCTTCCTTCCACAGGGAAACATTCAGAAAGAATTCACTGTTTTATGTTGTTACACTCTAATAATAATAACAATATATAATCAGAATAAATATTACATTTTCCTGAAGGAGATCTTTAAAAAAAAAAATGTTAATTGTAAAGTTAGAAATTTGTTGATATCAAATTATATTATGAGTACTTTAAATAATACTCTTTTTGAATTTCAAAGAAATACACTGTCCCGTCGACTATCAAAAGACTGTACACAGTCTTTAATTAAGAGCAATAAAATCTGCTGTCGTCCACATACACTTCTGTGTTTAGAAAGGGTACTTGAAAAAGGGGCTGGGAATTCGTAGACAAATGTGTTTACACCCTGGCAAAATAAACTGTATCAACTAAACACTGTGTGGTCAATTGATTTTCAACATGACTGTGAAGATAATTAACTCAAACTGTTATGTATGTTTTTAAGCCCAGTTGTTTCTGTTATGTGCAACTGGTATTTTCCTGTTTTAAAACAGAATGCTGATTTCTGTTTTGATTTTGACGTTGAAGTGCAGCTTACAATCTCCATATTAAGACATAAAAGAGTTTCAGTTTCTGAAAATAACAGATGCCACTAGTTCATTTCAAATAAGTGTATTTATATTGCACAAAAGTACAGCACACATCATGTAAAGGTGCATTACAGAGTCAGTTTTATCAAATCATGCAGAGATTGGTTAAAAGTTTTCTATAGGAGGAAATCAAGCAGATTGCATTAACTCATTTACTGAAGGCTTTGTTGTTCCTAAACAAGCTTGTAGTGACAGTAGACACGCTTTTTGATTTTTTTGTTTACTCTGCAGTGATCCCTTTAGCCAAGCATGCAGCGCAGGCGGAGAGGAAAAATTGTATTTTAACAAAAAGAAACCTCTAGCAGATTCAGGCTCAGAGTGATCAGCCTTTTATCATGGCTGAATAGGGCAATGAGAAGGCAGTGACAGAAACACAAAATGAAAAGAGAAGCCCTGATCCATACTCTCTATGACAGATGATGTATATGTACACTAGCTCCATAGGTGGCCTTGTCTAATTGCACATTTAAAATGAAAGATTGGAGCACTGTGCATCCTCTCTTGGCTTAAATATATGTGTGTTTTTTAATGATAAAACTAATGCTGTCAAAATACTCCAAACCTTGGGGTAAGCTGTGGCATTTTTGTATCACAGTTTTTCATTTCTGTTTGCTTGTGCTTGTTTGTTTGAAAGGAAAGTTTTTGATTCAGAGACAGCTCCCCGTCTGATTTAAGCTTGGAGCATTTATGTTTACCAAGGCTTTTTGTTGTTTCACCCAAATCCTTCTCTGTTTGGATTAGCAGCAGCTGACATCCAAGTGTGAACCTACCAGAGATTCCTTAGTTGTTTTGAAGTGAGACAAAAGAAAATGTTCAAGCAATTTTACCAGTGGTGCTGCAAATTATTTTTTATAACTCAGGTTACTCAATAGTAATATCAAACTATCCAAAATCACAGAAATAATATCAGGGTGATTATTTGCAATGTAATTTTGTTTAATCGTCTCTCTCTCTTTTCAAAGGAAATCTAGAGAGCTTTGTTATTGAATAAAATTGATTTTGCCTAGCAGTAAATATGCTTTCAGACTGATGAAAGCGTTATGCACTAGGCAAGTCTTGATCTAAAATGACAAACGATTGAAATTTCATTAAAGTAAATTAAATAAATAAATAAATAAATTTCTAGACTGCAATTATTTTAAGCTTGCAGTAATTACTTAACTACATGTTCATGACAGCTGTTTGCCCCACACACTGTTGAGAACCTTTCCCTGCTTGCCCAAAGTCAGGTTGAAGAAAAAACATTTTGTTTACAAGTTGAAACTTAGCTCGTAAACCCACCTATAACACTTCTTAAATCTTTTTAGATTTTTTTTCCTGAATGGGTTTTTCTCTAAGTGGTGGTTGGCTTGACTCTTTCATTGTCTGAAACAATTAAGATGATAACATCTGTAAATATTCTGTACAGCCATTTTTTTTTTTCAAAGATGCAGCTCTATAATGATAAATTCAGATAAATGTCAGTTCCCCATAATAGAAGTCACCAGGGTTACGTAACTAACTGGATTGAAAGTGTGAAGAAAATTCTCTTTCTAGCAACAGCCAGAACAGATGGGAAGCGGGGGTTAAAAAGGCAGACTCAAAAACTAAAGAGAAAATGGGAAAAAGCTGTGGCACAATCTGTGGAAACCTATTGAAGTGGTTGGGGGTGGGGAAGGTGTGCAGTAGTCTACATCTCTTCTGAAAAGTTTGGTTTTACTAGTGGAAGCATGTGTGCTGAGAGTCCCTGAGAGTCAGAGAGAGAGGAGCACCAATGATGATGAGGAATAACGGTAGTGAGGAAGGAGGAGTGGAAAATTCATAAGCATCTACTATGCTTTTGCAGAGAAAGCTTAGATGCTTTGCATTTTTCTCTGAACTCATGCATATCTTGGAGTATTTTAGCAGGAAAAAAAAGACCAACAAGTTGAAAAATACAGATACTTATTTGTTATTTTTTGTACAACTTTACCAATACAGCCGACAGAAAATAGAAATGTATAAATCTTGAGAAAAAGGGACGTTTAACTGGACAATCAAATATGTGTTTACAATTGCATCTCTCTTTTGTTTCTTGTTTTGGTACCTGCCATAGCAATACAGGGAACGTCATTGCTTTGCATGGATTGCCATATCTGCTGGGCCAGACTGGCCGGATGATTCCATAACACAGATAACCAGTGAGCTTAAACGTTTTATTTACAAAAGCAATGAGAATCTTGAAGCGGAGAACTGCACAAAGTCAGTTGAACTTTCTGGTTGGTCTGTGGGCAGAAAGCAGATGGATCAGGAAGGAATTGGTGATGCCAACTGATTAACTTGCTTACTTAAGCTATGAAGGGGAAGAAGCATGCAGGTGTTTGATTCACTTGGCTTTGCAGACTGTAGTCCAGAGGTCCAGGTGAGAGTGAGTGAGAGCGTTGGTACTTGCAGGAGACTTAGTGCTTGAGAGTGGACAGGCAGGTGATGAAGACAGAGAACTGCTGCACACAGATAAGACCTTTTTTGTGAAGATCAGAGATGAACTGAGGTTCACTGGTTGTCTGTATTAATAACAGAGTCAACAGTAAAAGAGATTCACAAGAAGATAAAATTTCAACAAGAATAAAAGATATTCCTGGTGTAGGTTTTTGTGTGGAATACTATCAGGGGTAATCACACAGCAAAGAAATATGATCCTTCGCTTAGCTACATTTTATTCATCTTGATAGAGAAACGTTGGGTGTGCAGCAACGTGTGACGGCTCATCCACCAGCAAAGATCTTCTCTGTGAGAGGAAGCCCTCTCCCACCGGAAAAACTTTAAAATGCCAGAGACCCTGACAGTTGTTGCATGTTCCAGGAAATTATGGGTTTTACTCAAGTTCTTTTTGCATGAACATTTTCCAAACTGTGTTCATGCCTTCATCAGGATGTAGCTCTTGTTGGTGTGAGATTAGGAAAGCACTGTTCTAAAATATAGAACAAACAACCAGAATATAGAGAACCTGCTAGAGACCTGTAGGTCCATATGGGTCTAATTAGCCTGCTATAACGGAAGAATAGCATGGAAGTCATTTAATGTTTAAACGTGCATCCTTTTATGGGGAAGCTTTTCCTTATATACTGTCACTTTCTATAAATGCTGTTATTTTATCTTATTCAGAGAACAATTGTGCAAATTGATCTTTTCTGTTCATCACAAGGAAAATAAATTTGGTTTTTTTAAGGCCCAGAGTTTATAATCAATTCTATAAATTATGTATGTTTAATCTATATAAGCTTATGCAGGCCAAGTATATCAGCATAAAATCAGAACGTTTCTTATCACTTAACCCCAGATTCCTCTTTCCCAAGTCAGTATATAAGGTTCAGATGATATTTCATCATGGCTTTACAGAATTAACAAAAACATGTCAAGGACTGTGTGCATCTTACAACCGATGGCTATGACACAAAGAAAACAGAGGCCATTCCTGACAAAAGACTACTGTGGTGTTGCTTGTACGTATGGAGCTAATTTCCTGCAGCAGATCAGTTGAAGCTGGATACATGAATAGACATCTTTGAGGCTTCAGAGGTCCTTGCAGATGAAAGTAACTTCTGGAAATTCAAAGGTGTTGAAAACAGAAAATGAGGGTAAATAATACAATATGTACTTTATGTTTATAGTTGTTCTGATTAGCTTTGCACCTCTTTGTAAATGTTTGAAATCACCAGTAGTTCAAACTACTAATGATAGCACTAAATTTAGAATTAAACTAATGAAAATTAAAATTCTATGCAAAAATTTTAGATTATTAAACAGTGTGCCATATACCATTTACAACTGTTATTTTGAAAAACTATTTTAATCCGACAATACAAGCCTTATAAAAACCCATATTCTAATTTATTTATAATGAACTTAGGGAACAGTTTGAAATAATATTTACAATGCTTATTTTTTGTTTCATATGTTTTTTTTTATGCTTTCTGGTTTTCTTTTTTTTGTGAAATAAGCGAACTTTTCGAAATTCTGTTTATTTTTCCAACTCAGAAAATGTAATCAAAATTGAACAGAAATCCCCATAACTTTATTTAGATGTTCAACAATAAAACATTCTAGAAAAGTGTTATTCATGCTTCAACTGAAACCAATTGTATTGATAAGTTATGAAACTTATTGTACTTTTAATGCTTATTAGGACTGTTTGAGGTACAAGCAGCAACGTTGTTAAAAGAGTCCAACAGTCACACTGTAACATCTGACAACACCTGAACTGAATTGAGAAGGTAAGTTGATTGAAAACCATCAAAAATAGAGAAGGAAGAAGGAAATCCTTAACTACCTTTCCAAAGTCACTGAACTAAGTTGATTTAAATTATTTAGGGAGCAAGTTTTAGCTTGTTTGTTTGACACTTTGGAGAAACACACTGAATTACTTACTTCCAGCAGGAGCAGTAGCTTAAAAAACAGCCATGATCAAGTTGCTCGCCTCGAGCAAGGATGTCGATCTTTAAACAACTTAAAAATTTTAAACAGACCCCACCATCCAGAAGTCAATTTATCACTAATCCCTGGAGCTATAGAACTATTTTAACAATGTTTTGACTCTGCACAGCAAACATACAAACACACACACTAAAAAGTGTGATATGTGATATCAATCTTTTGAAGAAATCCAAAGTCATTATTCTGTTCCGTTTTAAGAATCACAATGGAGTTGCATCACTTCATGGCAAAAATGCGTTTGTGAAAATGAATCCTACTTGGCAGTCATCTTTTGCCAAAAACAGTGAGTTATAAAAATCACATAGACCCACGTCCAAGAAAATAGAGAGAGAAGAAAAGTGAGGCAGAAAAGGACAGGTGTTATGAAAAAGAGATCAACTCTTGGCACAATATTCATCCACACCAGTTTTTATTCTCCGGGTAGCTTTATATGGAGTCTCTTCAAAGAAACATAAATATAATTTTTTGTTGTATTTGTCTTTACCTCTTAAATTGCTTGGCTTGATTTCCTGACCCATTGATCAGTAAAAACAGTCTTAGCTGTTGTTCTCTCTCCCCCCACCTCTGCTTTTCTGAATGTCCATCTGGAGTCATTCTCTTAAAATAAGAACAGCCAAGGGCACTTTAGAGTCAGCTGCTGTCAGCACAGCTGCAGTACCCCTGCAGCTCTGTAAAAAAATCACTTAAATCACATGAATTATCTAAGGTAAAAATCCTTCTAACAGACCAATTTGAGGTATCATAAAGGACTGAATCTCAAAGTTGGCATCCAGACCCTAGAGTGGGTTTAGCCAAAATCTAGTGCAACATTTAAACATGAGATCAAGAAATAAGATTTAATTTGAAACTGCTTCAATCACCAGGGGTGTTGCTAGCCATTTAGTTGCCCTAAGGGCAAATGCTTTGTGGTGCCCCCACTCTAATCGGCCATAGGCCATTAATAGGACAAGGCCCCGTCAGCTTGTGATCCTCTTGAAAATGTGGGCGTACAGGAACTACTAAAATTGATAAACACTTGTCTATATCAGATCATATTCAGTCAAAACAAGGGCTCTCATTTGAATATAATGTTAAATTGAGATAAATCAAAGGAAATGCACTAGTTAACTCACAATTAATCACAAATGTTGTCAATTTAACTTTTAGAATAATTGTTGTGTTTCTAATATTTGTTTAAGCATTGGGGTGAACAAATACACTTGTTTTATACAAATGCTTGTTTAATATGATTGCAGTAACATCAAACATGACAGTTTATTCTAAATGAAAAAAATTAAGGAAATTAATTTTAATTAAAAAAGAAAATGCTGGAAGAACTCTTATGTGTATACTTCAGAAAAAGATTACTGTGTTATAAATTTCATGTATAAAAATTAGGTCGGCACTCTTGCCTTGCTGCAAGAAGGTTCTGGGGTCTTTCTGCGTAGCTTTACAAGTTCTCCCTGTACATTTTTGGGTTCCCTCCAGGTACTTTGGCTTCCTCCCACATTCCACAAAAATGACTTTTTGGGTTATTGGCTTTCTCTAAATTGTCCTTAGGTGTGAGTTTGTGTGTGTGAATGGTTGTATGTCTCTATGTATCTCTATGTTGCCCTTTGACAGACTGGCGACCAGCCCAGGGGGTACACTGCATCTTGCCCGTAGACTGTCATAGATAGGCACTGGCCCCTCCATGAACCTAATGGAATAAGCAGGAGAAGATGGATGGATGGAAAATAAATTAATAAACATAACAGAATAAAACAGAGAAAAAAACAAAGTAGGCCTAAAATGAAAAATATTCTCATGAAGATTCTCAGTCATGCTGGTCATAGTCAGTCCAAAAAAGTTAGAGTTATTTTTCTATAACTAAAGGGAGAGCAGGATGTGGGCTGAAGCAGAGTAACAGTGTAAAAGTTAATTACACAAAAAATGCACAGCTTGGCATTTATCATAATTTTTCATGTTTTTTATTTGTTCAGTGAAGTTAAGTGTTGCTTCTGTAATGGATAGTTGCATGTGAAATTATGCCTAGCAATTTCTTTTGTCCACAACAGTAAAAAAATCTGTTCTCTCTCTCAGCCCCTACTGAGGGTTTAACAAAGCCACTCTGAGCAGGTGGATAGGAGGAGATCAGAATGGAATCGTATTCCCATCTCTTGAAGACAAAGAAGAAACAGCTAAAAATAACAGAAATAAAATTCCAAGAAAAGTGAAGACAAGGTCCAAAAACTGCAGAAGTATGCCCTTTACTTGGTGTATACTATTGCTCATACCGAATAACAAGCTTTATTTTCATGATCTTGGCCCTAATGGCTGGATTTGTCCCTTTTATCCCATCTGCTTTGCTCCGCCAGAGCTCATTACCACTCATCAAATTGACCTGTTCCTGATTTCTATTTAAGCTGCTGCCTGTTCCCAGCCATTGGGACCAGATTATTCAGGCCAAGTTTGAGTGTTTTCTAGCCTTCCTGGGAGTTTCTGATTATCTGATCCTGACTCGTTTCTGTCCCTGGACTTCTGAGTATTGGTTATCCCTGTTCTGCTGTTTTTGCCTGATCTGTTTCTGGATGGTTACCTGGATCCTGCCTGTTAATGAACTTTGATCTGTGTCCTGACTTTGGAAGTCCCTTCGGCACTTTTTTGGACTTCTGATCTTCTGGCCTGGAAACCTGTTCCTCCTCTACCTTTGGATCATCCCTTAATTTCTTCTGCTTATTTGCATGCTCTGACTTCATCTAGTCGTTGCTCCGCTTCTCTCCTGGAACTCTGACTCACAAGCTCATTATCTTTTCACGTCTGAGTTCTGAAGTCACCAACCTGAGTTCCCGTCTCTACACAGTATCCAGAGAACCTGCCCCAGCTGACGAGCAGCTGCACACCTACTTTTAACAAAAAGGCTTGTTTTGAAATCACCCTGATCTGCCTGCTTGAACTCTGGGTCCTACATTCTGAGCTTCTGGCATTTATTTATTTTATTCTAAATATTTTTGTTTTATTATGACTACTGTATGAGTATGATGATTTTTTTTTTTTTTTTACCAACCTTATTCTTCTGGTGGGCATGAACAGAACACCATCGCTGGCTAAAATCAAATGATGTCCAAATTTTAGTCAAGTTAGCACCTTAAATGGATAAACTATGGGGCATGGTCTCAGAATATACAGGTTTGAGAGTCAATGCTACAGCTGATGCTTTGTGAATTTATGACAGAAAGATTTGGTATTCTTGAAAATTAAAAGGAGTTGCAATAGGAATGAATGGCTTCTGTAGTATGAAAAAATATTATTGGCAATGAGGTTCATTTTTTTGGACCTTCCATTTTGGTCACCATAGTTCATAGTAGTGGCCTGATTAAAAAGTACGAGATTTACACACCAACAATTTAGGCCAAGAAGTGTGTTTGCCCAGCTTTGAAACTTGCAGTGAATTATGTTACGGACGTCCCTCAGAAAACAAACTGGTTGCAGCTATCTGCTCCAACTGAATCAATAGAAGCTTGCACTGTCACAATGCTGCTCTTGACCTGAGCCCACTCTCTAAAATGCTCTGTCTCAAATAGGAATGCATGCACTCACACACACAAATATATGCTTAGTCATAGTCAGGGACAGGCAAACAGACAAAGTTACACACTCACACATACAAGACACCAGACCATTCACAAACACAAACATTCCTCACACCCAAATGAAATCCTCAGTTCCTTCGTTTGACCTTCCTACTCATCAGTCCTATTAGACATTTGAGTTTGCTGAATTACTCCAGCTATTCGTTTCTCTTATTAACTTCAACAGCCACAATCTAGATCAGTATATTGTCAATAAAGAGGATCAATTGATTTCTTTTATATTAATCATGGTGTAAATAAACAACAAATCAATTGAATATTAAATTTTTTGTCAACAAAGCAGGGCATCTATAAAATACAAAACTAAAGAGTTTTCTTATTTGATATTAGCAAGAAAAAATGGGTAGGTGTCTTTTTGGATGTGTTGTATTCAAAGAATTTTCATTTGTTATTTCTTAAGTTTATTAAACGAAACATTACAAATCAGAAAAGGTTTATTTTGTCTGATTTGAAACATTTCCTTTAAAATCAAAGAAAAATGTATTCATCTTTGATGCTGAGCATATTTTTTTATTTAAGACTGGCAGACTTTTGGGTAAACATGTCTACAGTAGAGCCCATTGATGAAGTAGACATCTGTTAAGGGTGAACCCCCACCCCATCCAATAATGGCAATACATTGGTGAATATATAAATGTATGCTTTCATAGTTAGCTAAAAAAACAACAACAGTAATTTTAATTAATTTAACTTTATTAATCTCACATTAAAGAAATTTTCCTCTGCATTTAACCCATCTCCTTTGGGAGTAGTGGGCTGCCACTGAGAGGCACCTGGGGAGCAGTGTGGAGTTAAGGGTCTTTCTCAGGAACCCAAAGTGGAGGCTGTTGGGATCGAACCAGGTACTTGCAACCTTCTCAGAGCACAAGCACACTGCTCTAAACATTAGGCCAACACTCCAGCTTTCAAAACAAAAACTCACCCTAATTGGTTTTTACAAGACTAAAAAAAAAACAAGATTATTTGTTCTTGTTTACTTTGGATGTTCAATTTACAAATTTTATTGTATGAGTGAACAGATGACTGTAACTAATCCAAGTAGGCTAAAAGTATTTCAGATTAAACACAGGCCTCTTTGTTCCTGGTGTGAAAATTCAGTAGAGATAATAAAGCAGATATTAACAATAACATCATTTAACACTTCACTTCATTTTGCCTGTTTTAAGAAATGGTGCCAGTTTATTTCTCTTTCAGCTTGTTCCATCCAGACTTCAGGCCACGGTCAGTGCTCTAGCTGACTCTGTAATCTGGCTGAAAGGAGGCCACATGGCTCCCGATCTCGTGAGGAGATCCCTCTGTGTGGCTACTCATTCTTTTCAGCTGGGATCTAAGCCTCTGAGGAATGCTGAACTCTCAGACTCAGACTGAGTGTGCATAGTGTGCACATGTAGCATGATGATGTTGTGCCTTACCTTGTGTCTATTAGAATAGGTTACCATTGGTTGCCATGGACTAATTTTTATAATTATGTGTAGTGTAATTGGGTGCAAAAGTCCACCATAAACACTTAAGTTACAAACAACATTTCTATTCAAACTCTCCTCACTCCCATTTGGGCCCTCAAAGTCTTACAGAATTATGGTTCTGAGTTACACGTGATAATGCAACAATTGGGTCCAGCTGAACTCATTAACCCAGAGGGCAATTAAATGGGTCATTTCAAACACCACTGAGCACTTGCACAGACATTCACTGAATTATGTGGAAAAAAAACTTAATGGAGTCATAAATATCTGTTCTAAGGACCATTTACTTAAAATTGCTGCTAAAACACCTTTCCTTTGTGTTCATGTTTTATATAAATGGTTAAGAACTGGTAAAGTAACCATATACAACATGGAGCCATATTGTGTTGACTGCAATGAATGCCTGTGTAAATTCTCAGTCATCCGGGTGATGGCAACCTGAAAACAGCTCTAAATTGGAACTGAAAAACTGGTTTATCCCAAAGACAGAACACCCAAACCTAAGTTTAGCTGCATTGCACATGTGATCCATGCAGTGAATACTCCTATATTTTAGAAACCAAAAACAACCAAAACAACTATTGAAATTCCTGGATCAGCATAGGAGAGCCAGGAACCCTGGTGCAAGATTCAGCTATACACTTACACCTGAAGAGCAAAGGTTGCACATTTGAAGACTAAAAAGTTCAGATTTTGGACAAAGAGGACAAATGTTGTGAAAGAGTGTTGAAGGAAGCCATCTTTGTTAAAAGAGAAAAAAAACACCAAACAGAGGGCCAGGATTGAGGTTTCAGCATTCATGCATTCACAATATAGTCATGGAACTCATTCCAAATAAATGACTTAAGAAAAAATCATACATTCAATATATTCTGATTCAAAAGGTCAAACACACAGCCTGTTCACAAAAAAGACTCCAGGAGCATGAGAGCAACGGGTGGCCATTTGATTTGCATTTCACTTGGTATGTGCTTAGGAGCTCAAACCTCCATCCTGCTTTAGTACATCAGTCCTCCAAATACACTTTGTCCTATTGTTAGCCAAAAAAATCCTGACAACTCCTGGATAGGTGTTAAAATATATCTTCAAAAATAACTGAGTGAAAGTCCGGTTTCCTTCCAATTCAAGCCTGTGAATGTATCATAAGCCAGCTGCAATGCAGGAAGGTAACGCGGTAAAAAATATATTGATTAGAAAGTTCATAGCACAAAACGGATCCATAGACTCACAGATCAGTTTTTTTGTTATGGACAATAAGGACAGAGTTATACTGAAAAATAAGGAAATCAACCATAAACCAGGGAAACACATTTTTGGACTATGGTAGAGGCCTTGATCATGCAAACAATTAAACACAGCGTACTAAATTCAACTAAATGGTCTCTCTTTATTCTCTTTCAACATATCTGTCTTTGTGACTTTAATGCCATTACATTGCTGTCCAATTTCACCAATATACTCAATTATCTGTGTTGTTAGGGACCAGTGGGCTAATTGCTGTAACCTCCTTCTCACCATTACTCTGCTTTATGGGCACTGAGTGATTCTTAATCTTTAGCTCAAAAATATTTACTCCCTGATATTATATGAAGCAACTGACTCCGAATTCAATAATCAGAGTGTGATATTTGATTAACAAAAATAAATATTTTGCAAAAATGTATTGTTCTTTATTATTTGTTGTTGGTTATGGTTGTAAAACGGCTCAATTCTCACTGTAGTCATACAATTTTCATGTTTAAAATCTCAGCTTTTTTACAGCAGTTGGGCTCATTCCTTCTGGTTAAAGACCAAAGTAAGGGAACAGGGTGGAGGTCTGTACTCTGGTAGCTCAGGTTTTTTTTTTTCCAGGACAGCATGGCCCTTGAAACTACACCTCCTCATTTCTCTCCACTGTAATCCCTCCTCCTCAGATCCTGCAGAACTTCTGCTTTGTAACCCTTACAAAATCTCATCAATAGCCTTTTGAATGCATCTTCCTTGGACTAAATAGAGGTTTAAAGGAGGGGTTAAAAACTGTTGCTGGTGGCCACTTTCCAAAAGGAGTTAAAGAGAGAGTGAAAAAAAATTGAACAGAGGTTGGAATGAGAGAACGCCTGGTAGAGGAGGGAGGGGGAAAGAAAATGAGGGCAGAAGGTGTCCAAGTGTGTTTGTGAAAGGTTCCACCATAGCCTGTCATCCCAAGGCATCCTAAGGTGAGCAGCATGCAAAAAGAGGTTGGGCTCTGTGCTCCCCCCTTGATGCTCTGACACAAAGGAGCTCTTTATGGGGAACTTCAGGAATTCTGTGGATAAGATAATTGAAAGCTGGACTTTGAGGAGAGAGAAACATATGGAGAGACAGGCTATGTCTTGCAGGTAATAGATACAGGTTAAAGATGCAGAAGTGATGATGAAAAATGTATTAATAATATACTCTTTCATTTAAAACTCAAGCTGATTCGACTGCAAGTTTTTTTTAGGATTTTTTTTCCTATCTTAGAAAGCATTTTGACTTTAAGTTAAAATATTTAAAATATTTAATACATTTTGCTTCTCTTTTGGCTGTGAAGTCACAGTCAAACAGGAACAGACCAGACAAAACTACTATGAGAAAAAAGCAGGGAGAACATAAAGTTAGAGACTAAACTGACAAATTCTACATAGTGGGAGAATAGAGATAGAATGTTGCAGAATCATGAAATGGGGTCCCTCTATCCTCCAGCAGTCTAAGCCTATAGCAAACAAGGTTTCATTCTCAATGGGATTTTAGTTTATTTAGATAAATTAAATGAAATCTTTGACTGACAGAGCCCAGGTAGTTTGGGTCTAGCTAAAGAGCTTCAAAATCCTATCCTCAATTTTCTTATCTGAAATTCTACTTTAAGGTGTAAGCGCCTTATGAGAGCAATAGCTTACATTACAGAAGCTATTGTATTTAAAAACATGGATGGTCTAAACTTTTTTATTCATGGCTTTATTTTTATTTTCTTTTGGCTATTAAGAGTAGTAATGCTGCCAAAAATAGTGAAATGTGTTGTTCTGAGCACTGCAAATAATTCTTTCTTCATCTCTGTAAGAAGAGAAACACAGGTTTCAGGTAATGTATTATAAATCGTTTATAATAACCCAGAAGGGTCTTTACAGAAATGTGAAAGTGTGGCTTAGAAAAAACACAAAACCAGGTTTTATATTTTGGTTTGTCGAAGAATGATCAGGTTTATATTCAAGTATAAAGGTTCAACTGAAATCCACATGAATAAACCCTATGTGTGGGGAAATAAACAGTGTGTATTTTTAACATGCTTATATAAATGGCTCTAGTATTTAATACAAACTCTGGAAGGATGAGAGACTGTAAAAGCTTTTCTGTTAAACAAAGGTTTATTATCATTTATAGCAGGAAACAAGAGCCCTCTAAGCAATTTACATACTGTAATAAATGAAAATCAAGCATTCATTCAAACTGTAATCTCTACCAATATAATAGTTGTTTTTTTTAAATCTCTGAATAAAAAAAGGTAATCTATTACTTAAAGATAATATTTCAAATTAACTGATTTAGATCCATTTTACAAAATGCTATGATTTCTGCATGTTTATGTAAAGTTTGAATAAATCTTTCTGATCACGACAGCAGTTTGAGAAAAATAACTCTGTAAAGGAAACAATAGAATTTAGGCTGTTAAGGGGTTGAAACTTTTCTGATTTTGTCAACCTTACTGGTTATTTCATTATATGGATTGTAAGGTTGCATTGCTCAGCATGCAACAGAAGTTCAGGAAATAGATCCAGTAAATGGCTCTCCTATGCACTTTTGTCTTTCCGATGGGAAATTTAGCTGTAAGTCACATTAAAGATAAGGATCTTTCTGATAAGGTATTAGATCAGGATCACCTGGCAAAAGAATACTGCAGAGATACAAACAGATGCCCATACCTGAGGGCCTGGCTGTTCGACTGCAGAGGTACACCAAAGAGTTAGAAGCTAGACGGTTAAACAGACAGTTTTCAACTGAACCAGGTGTACTACCAGTGGCAGGGTAATAACACATGAACCCACCTGCCAATGGAGAATGAACAATACTGAAAAGGTATGTGAGAGAAAAAAGCATCACATAACAATGCACAGTGACTAAAAGACCTAATAGGAGACCATGCTAACCTCCCTGAGCAAGGTCCAGCGAATGGCTGACTAAAAGCCAAATATTGCCGATAGTGAAAAAAAAGAAAGGGGAAAGTCCAACAATCAACCATGACCTGTCTGGCATCATAGTGGCTACGATAGGTAGGAATATGGATCAACACATGAAAGAGGTGCAATAAGGCATTTGCGGTCAAAACAGGAGGCAGCTACATGTAAGATGAATGGTATGTAGAAAAACTAAGGTTGATGTGATCCTAAATAGATGCTAATGCAATTGATATGTAAAGACACATTAATATGATTTATTTAACTACTTTACTAGTAATAAAAATCATATGAAAAAGATGGGATGAAGTTTGGATGTAGCCATGCTTGCAGCTGTGGTGGGACGCTATTGTTCCAGTTATGACTTAGACTTGGTCATAGACAAACTTTATTGTCAAATGCCAATCAAGCTCCATGGTGCCGGGCAGTGAAAACAGGGCCCACTAGAGGACGTCGGACCCTCAGGCCACCCTCGTGAATTCTGTTTCTGATTGTTTAGTCAGGGACATTCACACCAGTGGCCTGCTGGAGGTCATTTTGTAGGGCCCTGGCAGTGCTCCTCCATCTCCTCCTTGTACAAAGGAGCAGATACCGGTCCTGCTGATGTGTTGAAGACCTTCTACGGCCCTGTCCAGCTCTCCTGGAGTAACTGTCTTTCTCCTGGAATCTCCTTTATGCTCTTGAGATTGTGCTGGGATACACAGAAAACCTTCTGGAAATGGCACGTATTTATGTGCCATCCTGGAGGAGTTGGACTGCCTGTGCAACCTCTGTAGGGTCCAGGCATTATTTTGGTTTGGTGTTATCAGTGCGATGCAGAGTCAGTGACTTGATTTAGAGTTTTTTTCAACAGTTCAGCAGTCTGATGGCAGTGTGGAAAAATCTGTTGCAGAATCTACTGGACCTGCATTGAATGCTGCAAAGCCTCTTCCCAAAGCCGGCAGGAAGAAAAGTCCATGGTGGGGGTATGAGGGGTCATAAATGATGCAATGGCCTCAAGACACGCAGTGCTGGGATAAAAAATTTTTTTAATGGAGAGAAGATGGGCCCCGATGATCCTCTCTGCTGTTCTCACCCCTCTTCTCACTTTCTTCCAGTCTGAGGCACTGCAGCCTCCACACCGTGCAGTGAGACAGCCGGTCAGAATGCTCTCTATGGTGCTACTGTAGAAGGCCGTGAGGATGGGTGGGGTCAGGTGGGCTCTCCTCATCCTCTGCAGGAAGAAGTGCTTCTGTGCCCTTTTCACCAGTGAGATGGTGTTAACAGTCCAGGTGAGGTTGTCTGCGATGTGCAACCCCAAGAATTTGGTGCTGCTGACCTCTGCAGCTGAGCTGTTGATGACCAGTGGAGCGTGGTTAGGCCGGTTCTTCCTGAAGTTGATGAAGATCTCCTACGTCTTCATTCCTACGCCATATCCAGGATCAGGCTGTTATCTCTGCATCAGCAAATCAGCTGCTCCACCTCATCTCTGTGGTCCTGGTTGTTGTCATTTCATCACCGTGGTGTTGTCTGCAAACTTCACAATGTAAACCTGGGGACGCAGTCGTGTGTCATCAGAGTGAACAGCAGGCTCAGGACGCAGCCTTGAGGGGAGCCTGTGCTTAGGGTGATGACATCAGAGGTGTTCTGTCCAACTTGGACTGACTGAGGTTTGTTTGTAAAGAAATCTAGCAGCCAATTGCAAAGGGGTGTATTGAAGCCCAGCTGATCCAGTTTGCCTATCAGATGCTGTGGGATGATGGTGTTGAAAGCTGAACTGAAGGTCCAGGAACAGCATCTGCACGTGGGTGTTGTTCTCCTCCAGGTGTGCCATGCTTAGGTGAAGAGCTGAGGAGATGGTGTTCTCATTGGAGCGGTTCTGTCGGTATGCAAACTGAAACGGGTTGAATGTTGGGGGGAGACTAGAGATGATGTGTTCTCTATCCAGCCTTTTGAAGTACTTCATAATTATGGGAGTCAGTGCAAGCTGCGGGTAGTCATTGAGCGAGGTGATCTGAGGCTTCTTTAGGACCAGAATGATGGCAGACTTAAAGCATGCTGCACTATGCTCTGTGGACTGGAGATGTTAAAAATGTCCGTGAGGACACCAGCCAGCTGACCTTTACACTCCTTGAAAACCCGCCCAGTTATGTTATCGGGGCCTGGGGCCTTTCTTTGGTTGACTTTCCTCAGTCTTCCACACATCAGCTGTGTCAAGGTTGAGTGTCTTCTCTCCCTGATGTGGAATGGCTTTCATTGCTGGAGTGCTGTTTAATGCCTCAAACCTTCCCAAGAAATTGTTTAATTCATATAGGAATTCAGCATCAGCTTCACCGGCCAGGGGGGAGGGTGCGTTGTAGTCTGTGATTGCCCAGATGCCTTGTCACATCCTCCTGGTGTTGCTGGCATCATGGAAGAGATCCTGGATCTTCAGGCTGTGGTTCTGCTTCGCTGATCTGATGTCAGTGTTCAAGGTAGCTCGTACTGTCCTCAGTGTCTTTCTATTGCCAGACTTGAAAGCTAATTGCTGTGCTTTTAGTGATTTCAGAACATCCCCATTTACTTTTTGGTGCTAAAGTCCGCAATGGATTTGCTTATTGAGGCTAAAACAGTTAATGTAACTGCAGCTTTGAACATGTTCTAGTCAGAGCATTCAAAAAAGTCCTGGAGTTTCTCCATGGTCCCCTCAGTCCATACTCTGACCACCTTCACTGTTGGTTTTGCCCTGATTAGCTGGTATGCAGAAATTAGCATGACAGATATGTGATCTTTTTATCATAGGTGGGGGCGAGGGGCTGCACTGAATGCATCTTTAATGTTAGAGTAGGCTAAATCCAGAGTGTTTTGTCCCTGAGTTGAAAAGTCCACATGTTGGTAAAACTGAGGGAACACAGTCTTCATGTTAGTGTGATTAAAGTCCCTAGCAATGATGAAAATGCCCGCTGTGTGTCTTTGGGCTTAAACTGCTGGAGGACAAAGGAACCCACTTTCATCATCCAGCATGACTCTGCGGAGTGAAAGAAAATATCAGGAAGGAATATGGAACGTGACAGGTACTGAAACATCTGTGCAGAATTCATCCTAGAGACCCCCAGGTCAGAATTGGAGCTACCTCCCGAGGAGGTGGAGATTGAGTGAGCTAAGATCTTCTGGGACTTCCAGATATGAACAGACAAAATGGGTGAGGCCAACTAACCAGATATCGTGATTATCAATAAGAAGGAATTTACAGCCACAGTAATCAATGTGACCATCCCAAATGAGGGAAAACACGGGAGAAAGAAACACAAGGAACTGGAGAAATAGCAAGGGCTAAGTGAAGAATTAGAAAGATCCTGGAAGGCAAAGGTACTGTAACTGTAGTGCCAGTGGTCATTGGAGCACTTGGGGCAGTAACCCACACACCAGAGATTTATATATACATAAAATTGACAAAAATATTTTGATTAAGATTTTAGAGCACACATATGACAAAGAGATCTTTATCAGTTTGAATAAACATATGGTTATCTCAGCTCTGAAAAGCATGTTTTGCAGCTACTGTCTCAGTAGAAATTGACCCATCAGCATTTTGGGCAATTTTGACATCAAAGGGAGGAAAAGGAAAATTTGTGGTGGAACGCCACAAATATCCGCCCCATGCTATTGTTCTAATGAGGAGAAACGGAAGAAGATAACGAACTGTTGGGGTGCCAGAATTTATGTTATCTCCCAGATGGTTTCCAAATGAAAAACTTTTTTCATTCTGAGAATTACAAGGTATTTCACTAGTAAGAAAATAAGTTAAGTTAAACACTCAACTCAAACGCATTTCTACAAAAATATATTTCTAAAATCCCAGATAACTCTGCTGACCTGAATGAAGTACATAATTTTGAAGATCAATAAAACTTTTAGCCAAAGCATAACATACTTTTTTACTGAAGCTGTGTGCAGTGAGTAAAACCGTCCTGTGTCCTTACAGTGAAAAGGAAAAGACTGAACAGCCTCCTGCACATAGCTTTAGAAAGCAGGCAAATGTAAGCTGTATTTGTTTGCTGTAAAAACATTGACTGAGGGAGGTTTTCAGGGTTTGTTAGTTTAATATTGGAACGTTGGGTTACGTTGTACCTATATTACGCCCTACATAGATCTTTATTATGTTATGACCTATATGGAACAGATAATCTTTATGGAAAACATTAAATAAAAATTTTTGGTACAAATAGATGAATAACGTTTTGCTCATATGTTAAGATGAGTTGTCGCTATAGGAATAGTATTTATATTACTTTTTTCATTGCTTACCTGTAGTCTTTAAATAAAGCAAAGTCACTGGGTAGACCATTGACTTCTCAGCCTGTTTTTCTGTATAGTTATTAGATTCGAACTAAATCCTTAATATCATCAAAAGTGTAATTTCTCAACCTGTGTAGTGTTTTTTAGCCCTAAAATTGGCTTTATTGTTCAGTTCTGGAGGAACTTGAATGCAGTGAAAAAGGAATATCTGCTTTAAATGAAAGGAAACTCAAATTATATGAGATAGGAAAAGCAAAGTATAATGCTGAGCAAAGTTAATTAATGCACAAGGTTAGTCCCAGCAGATTTTTGAAGAATTTCAATAGGGCACGGTTCTTAGCCAATAATTTAACTTGCTATATGTGAAAATTCCAAATCCAAATGCAAAATAAGTTCAAAATAATAATCAAACTTAGCAAATCATTATCTTTTAATGTTAGGGCTAATCTCTTAGAAAAACAAATTTTGAAGATTTGGTCTGAAGACTTTCAAGGAAATGTAACCCACTGCAATTTGGGAGACCAACACAATAAACAGAAGCCTCTCTCCAAATGTAGGCAATAAATTTAAAGCCCCACTCTGGCCATGAGTTTATTAGTGCGCAGTTGGCCCCCCATTAGAAAGGCTTTGTTAAGTGCTATCTCTACCCAAGAATCTCAAACAAACTAAACTTCAGCTCTGTTTGTTTCTCTCTAACCTCTCTCACCACCCGTCATGCTTCTTGAAGCAGTTTCCCTGGATACTACCAGCCCTCCCAAAAGTAGAGGTCAATATTAGGGAGCTCACGGACCAATAATGGCCTTAAAAAAAAGTTATTTAAGGGCTTGAAAAAACTGTATTTCCTTTATTGAAAGTTATTTGAAAAATCAGCCGCCACGAATATCAAGGCTAAAATGTGATAACTGGCCCAAACATCAGTAGAGCATTAGGCAGACAAAAGACAGCTTGTTATTGGTAGGGTTTTTAATCTTTCTTAGCTTAGTCAAAATGTGAATTTATAGGATTGTGGCAAAGAATTTATTGAATTTAGAAAATATTTTACAAAGAACTATTCACCATTTTCACAAACGTTCTTTAATTAGATTCCTAAATACCGGTATACAAAATGTGTTGTTGTAAATGTAATAAATATGAGCAGATGAATGATTAAAAAACCCCAGACATTTTTACATTTACATTAAAAAATACATGAATTTTGCAACAGAAGAAAGCAGCGCAGATGAGCTCAACGTTTAACTTGTCATTCTTTGATTTGTGTTAAAATAATATAAATTGAAAGATGTATATTTACCAAATGTGATAAAATGTGCTAAAATGCTTGGAAATCAGGCTTTTCAATAAAGAATGCACTGAAGCTGATTAGGAGATAAAATCAGGGACTCTTTTGTTCACATCAAACATTAGGTCAGACCTACACCACTGAGAATTCTGCGTAGAATCACACTTTTGTTTCTCATTGATGCATTCAGACTTTTCAACCTGGTTTAAAGCTTTATTATTTCTTCCCTATAGTTTTCTCTCAAGCAATACAGAAAACAAACAGTTGGATAAGATAAACATTCCTTTACTTTTTTATTCATTTAGATTGCAATGAAGAGAAGTAGAAAAGTATCATTGTAATTTTGGCCAGGTAAGTGATGGTGATTGTGGCGAGAACTCAGAGTTCTAACGAAGTCGGCATGGGTATCCTTTAACAAAGCAGCCATTCATTCTCCTTCTTAGCGAAAAAAAAAAGTCTTATTAAACACTGAAACCAGAGCCTTGGGCAGATCTGCTAAGACAACACGCAGAGAGAGATTCCTGTCTTTGTGTTTTAAGACCAGTTTGTAGTAAATCACATTAAAATATTCACACAGGTAGATGACCATGAACTTGCCTACAAAACAACAAAGAGGATTTAAAAACCAGACATTCTTCATCCATCAGATGAAGGTCAATAAAGAATTGTAGGAAGGCAACCAGTTCAAAATCCTGGGCCTGCAAACTGTGCATCTGAATCATTCTCTAGATTTCACTGATAAATATGCAGGTATTTGTATACACTTGCTGTTATATACATGTAACATAGCTGGCAGTTAGAAAGAAGACATAAAAACATATACTATCTATTTAAACTCCTAAAATCATATTTATCACAAGTATCGGAGCACTCTACACCAGCCTCCAATGTATTTCTTGTTTACTTATCTCACATGGAAATTACCTTTGAACAAAGCTTTTGCTTTTTGACCAGATGGTTGAAAAGGCTCTTCTGAGGATGCTCTTATGACATCTGTTTTAGGTTGCATTTGAAACAGCCCGCTGTTTTGATTCTTAGCCATGATTGTGTTTGTACATCTGTAGTGCTACTGTACTAATGTGTGGTGTGTACCTTTCCAGGAAGAAGAAAATTGTTTAGTTAGTACTGTTGTAAATTGGTATTTTTATTATTATTATTTTAAATTACTTTTCATTACTTATTCTGTAAAATTATCGACCCTTGTTAAAACAAATTTTATCCATGAATGTTATTTTGCAAAGGGAAAATGTTAAGTGCGAGTGTGCATCATTCATTTTTTGTGCATGTACAGTGTCCTAATGAAGCCCAGGCATAAATTCAACTGAAGACTCTTATGTGCAATCATCTCCTTATGCGTCCCTGCTCCAGCCTACTGGCAGAAATCCACGCCCTAACCTCACCCAATTAGTTATCAACACTCTTTATTTAAATCTCCAAAACCAAGGATGCTCTCCCCTTCTAGTCAAACTGCTACCCTCTTCTGCCGATCCACAACCACGGTCATTCATGCAGATCTTTTAAAATCAGCTCCGAAGTCTTCCGTCAGGGTATGAGTGTGAAAGAATTAATTTCTTTATGTCAATAAAACGTTCTAATCACTGCTTTTCTCTGTCGTAGTCAAAAAGAGAAATTGATGAATGTCAGTCAGAGATTTGATGGTTACCCAGGGCAGATCTAAAAATGTTGCATACAACAATTTCTTACTTAAAAATTCCTTGCCCCCATTTGGGGTGTTTTTTTTTTTTAAACCAATATGTGCTTTTGCACATTTTGAGAAATAAATCTATAATGTCTGACTGTTCTTTATCACTTTACATGATCCAACTCCATTGGATCATTCTTTTCTCGATTTAAATGTTGCAAGATCAAAATGATTTAATCGTATTTGTTGTAGCTTTTATAATTTACCCAAATGTAAACAGGGTGCTATGCATATATTTATTTATGTTATTTGCTCATACTGACCTACTGACATATGAGGAGACACAGAATAAAGTGACCTGATGTCCTGTTGTCAAGAGGAATCTCAAAGTCCAAGAAAAATTATCCTGCTATACAGTGTTTTTTCTCTGAAGTCTAATTTAGGTGACATAAATGTTTTGAAGTGTATCATGTTTCTCCTACCTTAAGTGATTCAATGTTAATTTTTTTTTCAAACCAATTACATACATGTTTTTTTTAGAATAATTTTGTTTTATGGTAATTTTACAGAAAAGTTCTTAAAACTATCTCCGTTTCTTTAAAATTCTACTTTACTCCATATTCTTTGGTCTTTTTTTATTACTTATTCAAAACTCAGTTTTTTTTTTGCTAAGCCATTTTTAAACCTTAATTATGTTGGTCACTTAAATAGTTCCATAGAACTATAGAAAATGCCCATCTTTTATCAGCTTGTTTAGACAAAAAAAAAAAAAAAGTATTTCATCTTCTTCTTAAAATATATATCTATCCAGCCCAACTCAATATTCAATACAGATATTCAGTTATTTATTTATTTATCTATTTTTGCACAAGTGATTTGCTTCCCCGAGTTGCATGAGCCAGATAATAAAAAATCTTGATCAACTGTCATTCTACAAACAAATGTGAGCTTATACATAAAGTACCATCCCAAAATTCAAGAGGCATCCTTCTTATGTAATACCTTTTTTTTGTGAAATGACCTAATTAGAAATTATTTGGGAATTCAACATTTTATTTTATACTCTAATTCAACCTTTTCTATTCTGCTATTTGTTTACTTGATCATCTATATTTTGCCAATCATGTTCTGAAACATACACAAATAATAAATGTAGTGCCAGAAGTTTTAAGCATAATATTGTCTATGTATAACATGCAGATGCCAAGTGAAAAGTATTTAAAAGTATTTAATACCTAAACATCACTGGACACATGCTCCCCTGAGGGTGAATCCTACCGTTGATGGATGAGCAACCTAAGGTCAGTTGGTTTAATGTGATTTTATTGACTTGCTATTGGGAATGACTGGTGATTTGGTCAGACCTTCAGCATTGATTGTAAAAAATAGTGGTTCTCTGGCAAGCCCAAAGCAGTCCAAATCCGCTGCTGGCTTTAGCTAAAAAACGGCAAGAATAACTAACTTCATAGAAATTTACTTAGTGTGAGTCGTGCACTTATATATTATTCAGCATAGCTTAGCATTTAAAGTGCAATAATAACAAAAAGAAAAATAGACACATTTACAACATAGCAGGCTTGCTCTCAAAAAGGACATTCTCTGCCTTGACGTATAAACAATGCCATCCATGGGCTAAACGTCCTGACAAATCTGATAAAGAGATAGTTAAAAATCTGCATTTTGTTCTAATCAAAACAAGACTTCTCTCGTGTGAATGGGTTTGATGAAAGCATGTTTACATTGGCAGCGATTCTGCTTTTACAATACTATAAAAGCTTGGATGGGATGAAGATCAAAAGAGAGAAAAAGCTTTGGGTGGCCTCCGAGCTTCTGATTGCCCCATATTGTGTTTGGTAAAAAGTCTTATTATGTTTAGGGGGTCTTAGTTTTCTATGGGCACTAGTCTGAGTCTGGACATCCTGTTTCCTGAGGAGAAGATGTTTGTCTCTTCCCTTCTCTATCCTGGGGAGTTTCCTACAGTGCTGGACAAAGTTGAAGGTTATGATTGTTGATGTTTATAACTGAAAAAAGCATTTAAGTTGTGTTTGGGCGTGAGATGAAAGTTCCCAGCAGAAGATAACTAACATTGGCAGCTCAGTGTGTCAAAGAGAAGAAGAATGTGAAACACTTAAGAAATAAAAAGAGGAAAATTGATTCTTTTTTACGAAGTACTGTTTCAAGAAGCAGTTTAGCATCAAGCTGAATATGCATCTCTGAATTATCAGTCATCTAGGTCAAGGCAACCACTTAAATGGTTGACAATTGGAGTTTTACTCAGTTTCTCAGAGGACAATTTAACACCTTTTGAAGAGCCTATGTCAATTTAAACCTACCAGAATTGTAACATGGAACATTTACTGATTCTCTGAAGTAGAGTTTCTTAAAACTCTGCATGTCCTACTGACAAGGCAGAAAAAAAAAATAAATCTACACCAGCAGACATGGTTGCACAGTTATTCTCAAAGGACATATTGTTATGAATTCCAGGTGTTTGTGAAGCCATGAACACAAAAGCACCATGAAAACTGATTTCTATGCAAGAACAACACAAGGTCTCTTTTAAGATGGAGCAAAAAAACCCCAAAAACATGCTCCTCTTTCTGTCCGAACAATCGCTCCTTCTCTTTCCCAATTTTGAGAGGGCATATTTCCTCTCTCAGCATAAACTGAGGAGAAAAGAAAGCAAACTCTTTGTTATGACGGCTCATTGATATTTTCCCTTTTATTTCCTGTTTCAGAAGAAATTAAACTACTGAGCCCTATGCAACAACATGCAGACTAAGGAAAATAATCAAAACCATACAAAGATGGATAATATAAAACTATGTAAAATTATATTATTATTGGACCATAATATAAAATATGAATTCATAAAAAAAAATCACTGAATTATTATGGTGACCAAGGGCTTTAAATTCAATTTAATTCAGTTTATTTATATAGTGCCAATTCACAGCACCTGTCAGACAATTCAACCGGACCATACTGTCAAATTGTCCTCCATCAGTCTAACGCTATGGCAGCAAAACTATAGAGATAGCTGTGGATAACCTGAGCCACTTTAACTATAAGCTTTATGTAAAAGGAACGTTTTAAGCCTACCCTTTAAAGTAGACTGGGTGTCTGCCTCATGGACTAAAACTGGTAGTTGCAGATTGAGAGCGAAGTGCTCTGTTAGGAACATAAGGCACAATCAGGTCTCTAATATAAGATGTGTTGGGATCTGGAGTAGTTCCACCTTTCTCCAGCAGAGTCCGCCATGGATCCTCCTGAGCTGAGCCTTCGACACACCTGAGGCGCATCTCATCATCAGAGGACCCACAGTATATAACCTGCCTTCAGACCTTGCCTCAACGCCACAGTGTTAAATCCAGTTTGGTTAGCACCTGAGCCTAGCATCTTCTGAGAACCTTTGTTGCTCTTGAGTCCTGATAGGATTCTAATCCCTTTTGTCTCTGCTTTCAGGAATCCAGTTTTTCCCTTGTGAGCTCTGGAGGAGCTTAAACTGCCGAGCCTGCCCTCTGAGCCAAACCTGAAGACTCTTCCCTGGATTCCCATGCAGCTCTGGACTAAGACCCGGAAACCCAAAGCCAAGGTCTGCCCTCACGTTAGAAGTAAGACGCTGAAGCGGTTATTGGACTCTGCTGAACTAAACAGTCTCTGGACCCAACAGTTCCTCTCTCAAAGCCAAACCCGGACTTCTCAAGGTATAAACCCGAAACTCTCAAACCCAAACTCATCTGCTTCCAAGCTAACTGAACTGTCATCTTCACAGACTCCAGTGAACCAGTCTCCAGGCCTGAATCAGTTGCTGTGTTTATTCCATGTGCTTGTGATCAATAAAACTTGTTAAACTTTTCATCCGTTTCCGTGGTGTTCTGCATACTGGGCTTTTCTGAAACCCATCATGACAAGATGGAGCTTGGCCATTTAAAGCTTTATATGTGAGAAGAAGAATTTTAAATTCTATTCTGGATTTAATAGGAAGCCAATGAAGAGAAGCCAGGATATGAGAGATACAATCTCACTTTTTAATTTTCATCAGAATTCTGGCGGAAGCATTTCAGCTGAAGGCTTTTAACTGCAGTTTGACTGTGGTCCAAAGACTGTGGTCCAAAGACTGTAACTACATGGTTGGGAAGACACCACTTTAAATATATAATTGGGTTATGGCCTGCAGACTTTGCTCTTTCTACATTTCTTTTTTTTTTCACTGAATGCATATAATTGCATTTAAACAAATAAGAAGTACAAGCCCACACATACATACATGTATCTATGGAAGCGTATTGCATTCACCGAAGAAAAAAAATCTGACATCTTATCATAATTACGAGATATTAGCTCATAATTACAAGATCTTTTCTTTAATATCTATATATTTGGTTACGATTACTTAAGCCTGTAAGGTAGAATCTCTCACAAAACTGGTTCATGATTACTTATTAAGAATATCTGCATCTGTTCCACTGAACAGTTCTCTGTAGGTCTAACATGATATGCGTTGGACTTCTGCTCCTGTTTTTCACTTCATCAGTAAATCCATCTTTAACCCTGGGATTACTACTTGTGGAGTAAGCATGCAGCGATATGACCATACGTGAAAATCAGTCAACAGCTCTATTAATAGAGATTCTGTTTGGTTTTAGTTTTTCATATGAATCGACATGCTGCATCAAGTTGGGACCTTGTCGTTTTAAACGATTCTGAAGCTGTCATGATGATTTCCCTTTCCCCCTTGCTCCCCTGTCTAATTGGTCCTGCGGCTGATTAACCCCGATCATTTCCACCTGGTTATTCAGCTATTTACGTTGCGTGCTTGCCTTTTTTTCTTCGGTGAATTCAATACGCTTCCGTATGTTTCCCTTATATATAAAACACAAAAAAATACAGTATGCTCTTTTTAAAAATTTAATTATTTTAATTTCACTGAATATGGTATAAATCAGTTTATTTTCAGTTTTGTCATATTAATGCTATTTCATTTATTTTAACGCTTCTCCCATTTCACAACCATACAAAACTTACTTGGTCCTGTGAGCTGGATTTTGGCTGGCTCATCACATCATCACATCCTGTCATGATTTTACTAAAGTTCAGGCCCAAATGCTGAAGACCAAACAGGGAGACCAGGAGAAAAGGTTTAAGAGGTTTTATTGAAGAGATAATGCATAGAGAAGTGTTGTTCTGAACACTGCTCAACCGGAACTGAAAAGTGAGGGAAAGACAGAGCGATTAGTTCAGTCTCAGTGGGAAATTTGATTTGTGAACTTGGAGAAGAGGATCTGGTTGCTGACTCAAGTTTCCAGAGAAGGTTTTGAATCTTTGACTCCAGTCTGTATGCTGTTGTTCCAGTGTTTGTCTGATTCGGTGGAGGGCGGAATAGGGTTTACCCAGAATGCAGTTGTTTGTAGGTGAACCTAGAAGCTGACTGCCACTCAGATTTCCTGCGGTACTTGAACGGGTCGTAGTGGAGATGAATCCTTTTCTCAGTGTGAAGCTCAAACGATCTCTTGGAGAAAGTGGGTCCAAACCTCCTGTTTGTAACCCCAGCTCAGCTTGAAGCTCTGTTGATCCTTCCAGGGAGAGAAGGTCAGAAAAATCAAGTTTGCAGGATGACTTCCTGCCGAGAGGCAAAGACGAAAACAATGTTAAAACTCAGGTTGACAAGAACTCAGTTTGACTCAGCAGAACTCAGCTTGGCTAGAGTACCCAAAGGTGTCGAGATAGTGGCAGTCAGCAGCTTAAGAACACTCCCTTAACGAGGAAACCATCAGCAGGTGTGTGAGGAGGCAGACCAGAACCAGGCGCCTCCTGGTGGAGGAAGGGAGTCAAACACAGAACACAAACACACAGACAGGAATCCTGACACATCCTGGCTCATCACATCCTTAATCTGGCATTAATAGAACATACAGTATTCGAAAGGGACGAGATAATGCAAATTACATGAACAAAGAGACAAAAGAAAAGGTGGAGGTAGATGCGCGATGAATTAGGATTGATGTGTATAAAGCCATGCACAGCTTTTTGATATTTATAGTCTAAAGGTATTGCAATACAGAGCTATTGTGGTTTTTGTTATGGTTGAACTAAAAAGGTATTTTGGTCTGTTTGCCCCATTTGCTTAATGCTTCTCCCATTTCAAAACAGAACTAATTAAAAATATGTTGCAAAGAAGAGTATGGTACTGGTACAAGTTTGGAGAGAGTATGGTAGTAAAAGCAAATAAACTATGTAAACAAGACATGATTAATTACCAAAATAGTTTTCACTTCAGTCAGTATCATATTAGCAGAAAAAGAAATAAATTGTGTGAATTACAACATACATTTATTAAAATGAGTTTGAAATATATTTAAAAATTTCTGTCTATGTCATTCATAAATCTCTAAAGAGATTAGAAGAATTTCAGAATGTAAAGGGTGCAAGCCTTTATTGCACAACCGATAATGTCTGAGTTGTCAGAAAGGAACCAATATAGGGGATTCAGAAAAGGCTAGTAAAAACACAAAGGGAAAACATTGCCCTTTGCTTTTATTTTTTTAACATAATATAAGGATACAGGCCCTGCCTTAAATGGGAAATTCTTTATTTGTAGTAAACCTCAGACCTACCTATAAATATGTGTCGATTAAAATTACTTATTCATGTTTGGGTATTTTCACTAAACAGCTTGTTCTAAAAACAGTATTCTTAAAGGCATCCTTTCCAAGTCCATTTAAACTCTAAAAAGCAGGTTATGGGAGAAGGAATGCAGTAATTTGAGAGTGTAAAGATTAGGATTAATAAGAGGAAAAATGCAGCTGGACCTCAAGATTTACCTGGGCTGAGGCAGGAAAATACTTTCTTAAAAACAATGTGCATTTGCAAAGATGTGCATAAAGATGACAAAACAAGTGTGGTTCATTTTTTAATGACTGTAAATGCTATGACAAACAGTGGAACCTTTTTCTGTCAAAGATAGAAGTTGCAGTGTGCATCATCCCAAGGAAATCCACAAAACACGTAGAGTCAAACGTAACATGTAATGAAGGCTTCATACAGAATATTTCTGCTTTTTCATCATGCAGTTTGATTGCATACAGCTACTTGTAAGCTGGGTACATACCTTCACAGTGTACTGCACTGAATATGGATGCTTGACCAAAAATATTATAAATCTGTTACACTCTGATGGAGACAATTACATGTTAATCATCACTTTCATCACCTTTCATCGAGATGTGATGACAACTTAATAGAAATCTGGTTTGACCTTGGTTACCATGGAAACAATTGAGCATCCATGTTAAGAATTACATACTGAAAGAGTAACAAATGTGTTAATATAGTTAAAACATCTACCATTTTCTAACACTAAATCTGGAGAATATCATAGGCAAAAGAGACTTTTTCAACTGAGCAACAAGGACAAACTGTATGCAGAGTTAAGGCTTTAAATTCAGCATATGTATTTTCATACAGTAGAAAAAGCAGAAAAAAGTCAAGTGGTATCAAGAAAAGAAACCAAAGAAAACATTACCCAATCATGTCATTATTCATGTAGTTATTCATGCAGTTTTCAACTTTTAGATGCATTATTTTACAGAATCTCAGTCTGCTGCTCTGTACCAGCAATTCACATGCACATATGGGACAGTAAATGACTAAGAGGAGTTTGATGATCAGGCTTTAATTGTGTTGAGGTCAGTGGTTTTTCATTAATATGACCAAAAACTCTACAACAGAGGACAAATTTAGGAAATGGAAAGTGAAAAAAGATGAGAAAATATATACAGTACTTAGGGGGAGAGGTATTAGAATCATCATCCAGTCCCTGTGATTTTATTCATGTGCTGTTGGATAGGAACATTGGACTCTCTGTGCCTATAAAGGTGATGCCTACTGAGAGATGCTATCTTTACCTCATAGGTACAAAGGCCTCATACACTACAGGCAGTGGGGCCTAAACCACAGGTCTACATACTGAACCACACAGCTCAGCCAGACCAACTGCCAGGAAAAGTCTGCCACCTAGAGGTTCTGACAGAAATTAAGACAGGAATTAAGAGTATGAGGATTGAGACTGTTATGGCTGTAATACTTTCAAGGATTTGTTTCAGGAAGCTCTTTTCTGGTGTAACAATGGTTCACAAAGCCAGATTAATTATCTATTATTATTTTATTTAACTGAAAAATAAAAAATAACTATTTGAAAAAGGAAAATTTTAAAACTAATGCAGTTAAAATATTTTTAGTTAACAAGACAAAATACTATAAGTGTCTACTAGTGAAAGTCCCATCTTCTTTCAATTAGGGTGTTTTCGGTATCAGGAAATTAGTAAAATATTATGGTATTAATAAGGGTTTAAAATGATCTAACTAGAAATAGTAAAATTATATGAAACAGATTCCTATCTTTAATTATTTCCTAAACAAAATAAAGCCAAAGCAGTAAGGCTGAATAACAGTCAGGGAGATCAGCACTGACTTGAGAGAAGCAACTAAATCAATCTACCATTAATCAGTGAAATGTTACATGCCATTTTCAAACAATATGAGAAATTTCATTTTACTTTGAGAAAGATTATTCAGAAGGGGAAAATATTTAAAATATTAAAGAGCCCAGGTCTTTAAAATGCGTATAACAGCATTAAATTTAGGGGATTGCAAAGAACCAAGACCTCCATTTCAGGTTATTACTCATACTTGTGAACTAGCAAGGCAGCAGGCTAAGTAGAGATGCTCAGACTTCATTCTACTCACATTCTCACATAATCACATCCTTCATCTCGTCTAAGGAAGGCTGAAATGTTCCAAGGCTTTCCTCTCAATGGAGGAGCAGTGGCTTTATTCTGAGCCTTTCCAAGATGGTCGAGTTCCTCACCCTATTCTTAAAGATGAGTTCACCCCAAATTTAAATAACTCATCTTAAGCCAGGGATTTAGATGTTATCTCTATGTAAAGGGGCATCAGGGGTGACTAAATAGTTCGCAAAGAGGCATTTCAAATGTATATTTGGTGATTGGAGGGAGCAGGGGTAAATATATAGGTGCGCTAGATAGAGTAAAATAAAACTTTGCAGAAGTTTAAAAAAATCTGTTTTTTTATCGCATAAACAAATTGGAGACTGGATGTCGTTGTGACATGAGTTTAAGTACCGCAGTGGATGCAAAGTTTTTGTTAGCCAAAGCTCACAACAACCGTTCAGTCTGTCCCTCTGCAGTGGCAGGGCAGTTCCTGTAGTGGTGATCAGGTTGATGTTGTTGACGTTCAGCCTTCCATATCACATAGAAACTCACTAAGGGCCATGGTGAATTTAACAGACAACAGGAAGTGTTATAACATATTTGATGTCCCCATTGGTGATGGCGCACAGAATATAATGTAACACTGGTTAGGGGATAGACACTCTTCCTGTTGTGAGTAGTGAAGTGAACTGGGTTGAATTTCATTGTGGTCTCTACAACAGGGAGCTGATTGTCAAGCAACTAAACTAAACTAGTAAAAATTTAAGTTTTTTGTGAATATACCCAGCAGAGGAGGCTTGTTTTAGCCACTTATGATGTCTTTCTTTGGGTCATGTACCAGATTCCATTAGTAGGTGAGGCAAGGAACCTAGACCAAGTAGTAAAATGAGAGCTTTGGTTTTCAGCTTAGGATTCTCTTCACAACAGAATGGTGTATTGTCCTTATAACTGAGGCAGCCAAACAGATCCAACTGTTAAATATTAATATTGAAGTTTATATTAATAGAATCTGAAGTACAGTTTCTTTAAAGAGCAAAAAGTAATTTCTATAAAATGAATATACATAGAAGCATGGCTTAAGATGTTTGACCATAACATGCAGCAAAATGTCTGTCAAGGACCGAACATATCAGTTAAAATGCCTCATACCTTCCGCCAAGTATGGTGTTGGAGGGATGATTGTTAGGTTTATTCAATGATGATTATAAAATTAATATGTGCTTATAAAACATTTTTGCAAGGGGACGCTCTACTCCTGTGACATGATTCAGTCAGGAGACCATCCTGCCTTGTCATTCTGATGGAGCATTCTGTCTTCATGAACTGATCAATTGTTCTGTCAGAACAATACTCTGTTTGTAACCATGTGTCATGTTCTGTTAATAAACGCTCTGCGGAGGAGGTCCAGTGGGAGACAGTGCGTTTGAGTCTGGGGTTCAACTGTCTCTCCTTCCTGCAGGAATTGTATCCATAATTTGTGTATTTCAGTTCTTCTTAAGCAAAAACCTACATTTTATGAACCCGACAATGATGATGTCAGCTTGCTTTGCAACCACACAACCTGGGAATCTTGCAATTGTTAGGAGGGCCATCAACTCCTCTGTATGCTAAACTATTATAGACCTACACGTGTGGTGTTTTTTTTAGAACTGAAGTTTGTTCAAAAAAGGGTGAATTATTCATACTACACTAAGAAATCTATGACAGGATGCTTAAAAAATCAGAAAAATCAAAGCCTAGACCTCATTTGGACTAAAATGTGGTTCTTTAGAGACCTGTACAAAAGAAAAAGGAAATAGAAAGATAGGCCTGGATCCATCTAGAGCAATATCATTGAAGGGGTCAAATAGAAATGAACATTTGAAATAAATATTTTCTATTCTATACAGTTTAAATGTCCTGACATGTTAGCATGTGGCATCTTGAGACTTTTGATACCCCACATCTAAATAATCATCATAGTAATATTTCGAGGAGCTTTTTACGAACTAACACCTTTGGTTGAGAGATGTTTTCATATTTGAAACAGTGGCAACGTCCTTCTCTCTACAGGGTAAAGTAGTTTAACTGACTGTAAGGTGAGGGACCTGGGTTCAAGTCTGTGAGCACGTTGCGATAACATGATTTTTTTTTTTTTTTCTGGGAAAAGCTGTGTCATTGTCAGCAGCAAAAATGTATGCCTATCCTGTACTTTTTATTTTTTTATACCAGTTGACAATAAAACATCTGAATGTGTTTTTATTTCTTACTTGAGCATTATTTTAAATTTATGCCCATCTGGCTGACATCTATAAAGATACTCCTAAATCAATATGTCACAAAAACTAATAGACTTTGATTGTCAGGGATAAGTTAATTTCACTTAAATAATGCACTAAATCAAGCTGCACTGGCTTAAACTGCTTCAATTTTCAACTCAAAATATTTCAGTGACTGTCTCTGTTTCAGTCTGGTATGACAGAACAGTATTTGTCTAACCTGACAAACAGTAATACTACTGGTACAAAGATCCTGCCTTTTTTTGTTTTTATAGGCTTTTGGATTTTTTTTTTTTTGCAAAAGAGAGGCTTGCTTTGCAGCAACTCTTTGAAGGTCTGGATGCATGCCATGCTGCAGGTATTTCCTTTTGGCAAATATTTGCTGCTAATGACGAGACATTTTGGCTAGCATGAGGAAAGATGAGGGGAGGCTTGGAGGTAGATGGGAACATTTAGCTCGGTTCAAATGCTAGGGCTTACATAACATATAGAGAGTGTGCACAGTCCTTTACATTGCAGGAAATATATCCCTTTCTACATTTCATGCCAGGGAGCAACTTTACCACAATTGTTGTATTTTCTTTATTTCTCCTTACCCTCTTTTTTACAATTATCTCCATTCATCTGCCCCATTTTCCTCTTTTATCATCACTCCTTGTCTTTCTTTCTCACAGATCCTCAAGACTTTTTATGGCAGATATCTGCTGACATATAAATGGAATAATTTTTAAACCAGAAATAAGCATTAGGCTTGATTAGGAAGTGCTTTAATCCTGACAATACCAACAAAAAAAGCAAATCCAGAAAACAAAATTGCACAAGCATATTTATGATCAGATTATGATCCTAAGTTTCTTGTAGAAAGCTTTTGTTTACATTTCTTAATCAGCGCAAATAAAGAAATTAAGTAGAAACATAAACAGTTGAAAACAAAGAATCCAAATGAAACCAGCTGTTCTTGAATCGGAGCTACCAGCTGAGAGGTGGATAGGCAGCTGCCCTTTTTTTGATGTAGAGCCAAGCTGCCTGTGAGCAATTAGCATTCCTATCACTGAAGGTTAGACAATTTTTCGGCAGCTTGTTAAAATAATAAAAGAAAGCACATCAGTCTCAAAGATATGTCACAATAACATACTTTTTAAGCACTAACTTGTTGCTTTGATCTAGATTTGGAGTTCTTATTGCATTTCTGCGTTCAGGCAGTCCAAACATTATCTTGGTCAGCACATTGAGGCAAAGTAGGAGGGGATTGCTGTGAGAAACTGGTCCATAAAAATAGCTCCAAATCGACCTTTTGAAAGCTCATTGTACAGGGAAAGAACCCACCCAGCCTAAATGAGCCCTGACAAGCTCTCGGAGAAAAAACTTACAGTTAGAAACAAGAAACAATGCCTCAGAACTAGCTTACCCAGGCAAACTGCTGATATATTTTTTTTTACATTGTCTTTGTTCTTTGTTCTGCCATATTGTTAGCAATGTGCATAGAAATAACAAGCCAGTTTTGAGAAAATAGGGATTAAAATGTACAGGTATTTAAATTTTTTTTTTTCCTTTTCCCCAAGTTTATTCTCCATAAGAATTACCCTTTTGTTACTGGAGCATCTGGATAAAACTCCCCTATTAAACTAAGGATTCATTCTAACTACCTCTAAAACTCTCAGTGAAGTCTCCCTGCTGTCACCATCCTGTTGGACTGAGGAACCAAAATTTAGCTTCTATGCCTTCTACTGATTTTGAGGAAGCTATGGTTGTTTATTGAACTTATTCCCGTCATTTAGTTCATGCCCAGCCACTGATCTTTCTTTTTTCTTCTCCAGATCTACCTCACTCTGCTGGTGGTGTTTTAATAAAGTAATTCTGATTCTGATTTTCCTGCTGATTCCTGAATTCATTTTTCAATAAATTATTTAACTAGTGCTGTTGGGATCTCTGCTCTGCATATGACATTCAAGTAAAAGTAAAGATGGGGTGCAGCAAAAGTACTCCAGATAATGGTTTTTCTAAAGTTGCAAAAGTAAATGCATTGTGATCATTGATAAGAAGCACAGGACTTCCGTAGTGATCAATAAGGACATCCATATTGATGGAAACCTCAGGAGTAAGAGCAGGAGCAAGATAATAATAGTCATAATTATTTAAACTTGTATGATCACTCTTCAAATACATTCCATTTACATACAAGCAGTAACAACCAAAGCTTTGCTGCTGTGGGCTGTCACAGCTTGTCAGTGTTTAAGTATTTTTTTTCCCAGGAGGTATTATATATATTATCCTCCTCCGCCTCTCTCCTTGTCTCTGTGCCATGTCCCAACGTGCCAAACAAGAATGTCGACTCTTACAACTCCTCCACACGTTTTAACATTTCGATGTGTAATTAGAAGCAGTATTACCGTATGTCTTACAGTCAAGACAAAATGCTACTCATGTTTTATTAAAAGAAATCCACATTCTAGCCAGACATGGAGAGAGTTGCAGATAGTATAGATAGAAAGGGCTGATTTATGTAAAGAATGCTGAAGTCCACCAACTACTTTATTGTAGTAGACTGTAGCATTGTACATACAACCTATCAAAGTTTTTGTCAACTGGATGGACAATTGAGGAAAATTGATCAACTTAAAGACTATGTTTTTCCAGTCTTTGCTTTGTATTGTATCACTATATATATCCATGATTCAGTCTTTATGGTCTACTTTTTTTATTCTTGAAAAGAGTGGGACATGAAAGCAGCTATATATATTGCATTACAGAATAATCAGGAATAACACTCCTTATTAGCACAGTTTTAGAGAAAAACAAAACTTTAGCTAAAGTTCAATGTAACTGCTTTAAAATATATTTTTAATGCAAGTTTCATTTATTGAGATTTAGATATGAATAAAGCATTTGACCCATTAAAAGTAAAAGAAAGAGACATTTCAATACACAAGCAGTTCCTCAGCACAGAATGAAGTATTCCTGGGAACAAAAGGAATGTTTACACAGCAATCAGAAGCAAAGTGAGAAATGCCCCTTTTAAATGAAAGGTATTGGTTTGAGGTAATATTTGGGGCTAGAGATAAAAAGGAAACCTTATCAATTATACAAATAAATAGCATTGCTCTATTTAACCATATTCAAGGCCTAATTTCATGTGTGGCTTATGTAGATTGTAGTATGAAGAGTTGTCTGTATGGATGTTTAAGGCAATGAAGAGCTGGACTCTGGATATAATTTTGTCATAGGAAAAATTTGAGCATTTTCCCTTGGGTTACATGTCTAAAACCAAAGTACAGTTTTAGCAATTGGAGTAACGTACTGGGAAATCCCAGAGCTTGCTGATGAATACAGTAGGTTGTCTGAAAGAGGACCAGAGCAGTTCAATTTGAAAAGTTTAAGACCGTCATTGTCAGCATGACTTTTCTCTGTCACACAGAAGACCAACTAAATGCATATGGAATAAAAGAGTGAGTCTAAAAAGGGGATATTTTCTGTCCCAACTGCTGAATGAACCTCAATTTTATTGGAACCATGGGAGATTTATCGGGGCGATTTAACAGCGAATTAAATCTTCGTCAGAAATACTCAAAATTAAGTAGGTACCCACCCAAATTTTCAAAACTTCCACACAGTGTATGAACACATTTTCTTCTTTAGAAAGACCACTTGCTTTTACTCTCTCCTTTCCACTCACATCTGGTCTGCAGTCGGCCCTTGGAGCACTTCCTCTATTTTCATGATAACAGAATACAGTGAAATCTTTACTGTATAGATGCTTCATTAATCTATATATATATTTAATTATATTTCTTTTAATCCATTATTCTAGCTACTTTTTTCTAAATCAGTAAGTTGTACTTGGTTTGCTAAATAAATTAGATATATTGCACCTGACTGTGACTGTTCTATTCATCTCTAATTTCAAGTTGCATGAAAATAAAAATAAATAAAATTAAAAGAAGACTCTGTTGGTATCTTTAAAGAATACAGTTGTAGATTAATTTCACACTTGCATATTTCAGATTTCTAAATGCTGTTTATTAAACCTGAATGGCTGTTCTATTTGTGAGTACTTCTTGTAACAATACCTTATTTTTTTCTTATATGCAGTCTTGGTAAACTGCTGATTCAGCTGTTAGATCAACAGGGCATTCGAAGAGGCTGATCAAATCATAGGTATCCCACCATCTCTCTGATTATTAGCCAGAAAATAATCCTTCTGTTTCCTTTTCTTACTTAGAGAAACTCCTGATCCGCCTTCCTCGATTGTCTGCTCCTCCTCCCATATCCACATTTTCCTGTCCAGCCTTGTTAACATGTCTGCAGCTCAGTCTCTGAAAACATTGATATAATAAACAAATTATTTACTTAACTCCACTCAATGGTCGCCCTCTCTAAAAGTTATAAACATAATGACTGTACAGTGATCTTTCCACTTACATTTTCTTGTCTGTTCACCAAATTCCTGCTGAAGCCCTGTGAGGTGAATTGGGAAACAACACTTGGATGTGGAATAACTTTAGGACATAATAAAGACATTTTTGTCTGAGTACTTTATATGAGTAATAAAAGTTCAGGAGGAAAAGTATTTGGAGATTACAGATTGAATCTTTTTTTCTTCTTCTTCTTTTTTTATTTATATTCTTCTTTTATTTATAGAAATGACTGTAATCACCATAGATTTTTTATAACAGACAACATAAAGATAAAAACAAGTTTTTGGAATAACTGCCAATAAGCTAAAGGACTTACGTTATCTTTTTGTGGAAAAATGTTGCTGTACTTTTTTTCACAGGAATGATTCCGTCTAGTTATGTTGGAAAGCTTTTGAGCTGAAGGTCCAGGTCCTGAAGTAGAACGTGAACTTTACACCGTCGCACTATCATGTGTGAGTATCTCTATGTGCTTTTTCTGAAATCCTCAGCTATCTGTCTTACGTGTTACATGTCTCACACAATACAAAACAATAAACTTTTGTCTCAATAGTTCACACATCATCATTCCAAAGGTCTTTGGGACCACATGTGTTTGGCGAGTGTGAGAAAATCGTATTTATTTTTCTTTCTTTTGGTCAGCAGGGGTTTTGACCCTTGACTCTTTTCTAAAGAACATTTAGTCCAAGCACTTCGTCCTGAATCATGTACCTTAATGTTAGGCAAGTGAGGTCTAAAATGCTTTAGAGCAGAGGTCTTCAACAGGGGGTCTGCGACCCCTAGGGTGTCCAAGAGGTACTCCGTGGGGGTCGAAAAAAGTTTTGGTTGATAGCCGTTTTAATTTTTTTTATATTCCCCCCTGTAATTTTTTTTCCACAAGATGAAATGTCTTTAAATACACATTACCATGAATTCAACACACTGTAGCAAACAGATAAATGGAGGCAGAAGATGTATTTCAATCATCAATGCACACATTCAGTGACACAGAGGAGCTCTTTCAAGCTGGGCTTCATTCACAACACCTGTCCCATCAACGAGGAATAAGAATCAGAATTACTTTAATAATCCCAGGGTGAAATTACTTTTGTTACATTACTCCATATGTAATAGAGTGAAAATATAACCAGTTTGATGTAACACAATTTCATACAATATATATAATTAGGGGGTCCCTGTTCCATCTCGCCATCATTTTGGGGTTCTTGGCCTAGAAAAAGTTGAACACACCTGCTTTAGAGTGTTCTGTATTATTTTTTGACCTCCATAATGCAGTTTGGAGTAAACTTCAGTAGGTCACCCTTAAGTGTCAAAACAAAAGCAAAAATGGAGGGAAAAAATTAAAGGTTTGATTTCACAGCACCATCATTCTTCAGGAATAGCATGGCACCTTTTTTCCAGATGTTAGTGGGTATCAGTAGCACCAGCTGGAGATTGTCCATAAATCACACAAAATGCTTTCAGGCTTCAGTTATTGGTGTTTTATAAAAAAAAAAATGCCAAGCTATACGTATTGATGTATTAGGTTCAATTATGTGATTTATTTTGACTGAGCTAATTTTATTACACTGTATAAACAGGAATATTTTACCCTTTAAAACATGATCTATTTGCTAGCCAGAGAAGGTAAGTTTAGTTATTAAATAGCACCATCTGGTGGTTATCTTGCTATCTTGCCACTGTTTTTAAATAAATACATATACAAATACATACACAACAAAACATATTATTTAAAAGTTAGGTTCAGAGATTCAAAACAAAAAGTGAAGCTAACATCTTAGGTAAACTGATTACATAGAGTTTAGAGCATTTGTAATGTTTTTTTCTGACAATTGTAATAATTACTTCCAAAAAAATTAAATGTAACCCCCTATTTTAGTTTATCAGAAAAGGAAAATATAGCATGAAATCAATGACAAAAAAAAAAAAAAGTACATTTATGTGATAAAGCAAAATGTATATTCCAGGACAATACAGCACTAAAAATGGGGAGTATTTTGCATGAATTACTGTATCACTGCAGGGTAGCATGGAACCTGTCAGCCTATGGCTCTTCCAGCTTGCTCTGACAGTGGTCTTCCGCTCTGGACTGTTTGCACTCTTGTCTTTCATATTTCTCCTAAAAACACATGAAAGAATCTTAAAGAGTTACTCAGATGGGTTTGCTGACCAGGCATGCCTTTGTAACAATAGGAACCTTAAAATGGAGCCTAGGCGGAAGTTCAACTGAAGAAACTCCTTGCTTCTCTACATCCACCTGCGACACATCCAATCAGCTTTGAACCACACCTCCACGAAAGGGATTTGGCATCAAAAGTTCATCTTAAAAGGCCTCTGATACGCACTTGTCTGCTCCTGTGCGCAGTTGGTGGATGCGCTGTGTCTTCATTCAGATGACACCGTTTCAACCCATCTCCAGCCTCTCCTCCACCTTCGTAGCTAAAGCTTCATCAGAGTGTCATTCCTCCCGGACTCTTACTGCTTTCCCTGTCTCATCTTAACTGGTCCGGCAGAAGACCGCCATGTTGAGCCTGGTCCTGCCAGAGGTTTCTTCCCAAAGGGGGGTTTTTCCTCTCCACTGTTGCTTCATGCTTGCTCATCATGGACAGGTTCTCTCAACCTGTGTTATCCAAACTGGACTCCCATCTTCCAGGTCCCTGAGTGAAGCTCTAGTATCAGCTCACACAGTCCTCTGGATCTCCCAATAAAGCTCAGCATATCGTCTCACTAACCAGCAGTCTACAGACTGACCAACTCCATCTATCTCCACTCCAACCAGCAGTCTACAGACTGACCAACTCCATCTATCTCCACTCCACCACCAGGTTCAGGCTTGGAGGAAACAGCCCTATTCTTTGCTCCTGTTCATGCATATCTAACAAAATTAAACGCTATGTTTCCTGCCGAGGTCTGAGCACGAAAGACAAAGTAATTGTATCAATACATTTCTCCCAATTGTCTTTTCTCTTCGTTTGAGTTTTTCTGATTGGGTTAGGGTTCCAAAATGTCTGTTGGAAAATGCTGCAATGCACTGCGACCAGATGGCCGCCGGCTCAAACCCCAGCTCAGTGGTTGTGGCCTTTGGACAAGACGTTTCACCTGCATTGCCTACTGATCTAGTCAGCGGTCCTGGAGGTGCCTGCATATGGAAAAGCTACACAGGCTTTTAAAAACATCAGGCTTTTGAGTGGCTTAAGGAAATGGGTTAATGTAGCACGCCCCCATGAATGATTGGATTAGTTGGAATCCCCTGACTTGGAAAGGTGTTATATCATTGAAGTGAATTTACAATAAAGTGTTATACTCTGTTTGTTTTGAATCTATAAATTATGAGTATATTTTTTGCACTGAAATACGTAAATATGTTACATTTTTATCAAATTCTTATTCTAAATGCAAGTCTGCTAATTTTAAAATGTTGATTTAAGAGTAAATTTGGCAATCCTTAAAATCTTTATAAAAGCTCTTTAATATGCTGCACCGTCCCACACTGCTTGCTGCTGGCTCCTTTGCATGTAAAATACAGTTTAGGGAAGTATCTGACTTTAAAAGGTATAAATTTAGCTTTGAGGAAGCATGCCTTTGTAGCATATTTATAATGCAACAGCTTGATTATTGTAAATATACGCTTAACACATAATTTAGTTTGATGTTTTAGAAAAAGATAGTTATTTAATCATCATTATCTGATATATTTGCATGGGTGTCATATCTTCCTTCAAGACACGTAGGAGAACGTTAGACATGGCTAAATTTTTAGCTCCACCTCCCCCGATCAGTCCCATGTGACTTGGTGACAGGGTGAGGCTCTGGGTGCACTTGTTTCTGTGGGTTCGACTTCTTTATAGAACCAGGAGGCCAAGGTTTAAACGGTGGGGAAGGTTTTCTTTTCCTGAATAATGGATTACCAACAGAAACTGGCGGAAAAACTCACCATCCTCAATGAGAGGGGCAACGGGGTGCTGATACGCATGAACTACATTAAAAAGGTGAGGAATAGATGTAAGAATTAATAGGCATATGATACAAATACCAAATACCAAATACCAAAAAAAGAAATAAGGAACTAATATATTTTCTATCATTTGTTTAATAACAAGAATTATGCTTCTTCAATCAAGTTATAAAACTTGATATGTTGTTTCAGCTGTAGTTATTTGTCTCCGAATTTAACAGGATGATTGAAGATTGACGGAATGAAATGTCAGTCAATAGGTCTAAAGAATATGTTTCAGAATTCATGGCAAAAACTGCAGAGCCTTCCTTTAGAGCACTGAGTTGACACTAAGATCAGATCTAAATAAGGTGAACTGAGATAAACCTGCTCTTTTTTACTTCTTTGTGTCTGCTGGCTGTGAACTGTGGCCAGCACAGTTTCCAAACTGCAAGTGTGCTTCTTTCTCAAAAAAAAAAAGGAAGTGCAAACAGGAAGTCAGTGGTGTTTGTCATCAGAAGTTTCAGTTATTCTGAGCTGTAAGCAGTGACTCCCTGGTTTACAAAAACAAAGACAGAAAAGAGGCTGAACCAGCTAAATGGGAAATAATTAGAATGATAGATTTCTATAAGCAGAGTGTATTATTGTATATTGCTGATTTGTACAGTAAAAGCTCATGTATGAAAGTGCGGCCTTGTTGGGAAATCGCTGCAATTTTACTTACTTAGTTTTAGTTTACTTTACTGACATCTATCTAACAAACATACCAGCCCAAAAGCCAACTCCCCTTCCCCAAGAAAACAAACCCTTTTTGAGGGAAGGCCTCAGTTCAGCTTTAAGTCCATCCTGGATGAAGAAGCAATCAGCCCTATATTTAAGGTGGACCTCACCCTGTTTACTGAGGAAGATAATTTCTGCTTCTATCCAGTATTTTTGTTGTTATAATCTTTGCTGTTGTCCATGATGCATAGCTTATAAAAACAGTAGAAGAAGGGGTCTTAAACAGAGCTTTATTGGCAGCCTGCCTTTGGTTTCAGCTCTTCAACAGGCTGGAGCAAAGCTGGTATGACTGCAATCGCCCATCTGTGGTTGATTTCTATAATCAGGAATCTCTCAGTGTTTTTAGACATTTAGACCTTTCAAATTTAAGAAGCAATTGTCTATAGCAGTAGAGACCTGCTTTTATGTCAGAATTCAAAGACTAAATCTTACATTCTTCCCCAAAAACTTTAAAACTCTTTTCCATTTATTCATAATCTTGAAATTAAATCAATGTAGCTTCTTATATTTAGGTCTTGAATTGATCATTTCACCTTTAATAGATGTATATAGGATTCCTGTCCATTTCCTTGCTAATTATAGATTATTTTACTGAATTAAAAATTTATATCAATTATGAATTAACTGTTCTTCTTAACAAATACAATTCAAAAAGAGCACCGAGATCTTCTAGTCACATGCATTCCGTGCAGCTTTTGGCTAAATTAAACTGTAGAGTTGACCAACCTTTGCTGTGGCAGCTCTCAGTCTCTGGGATCGGCAGCCGCTTGATATTTATTCAGAGCCTATATAAGCTTCTCTATGCCTGTTTTTATGCACTGGCTGGCCAAAAAAAAAGTCACCACCTGGATTCAACTAAGCAAATAGGTATGAGCCTCCTATTGGATAATTACTGCATGGGTGATTATCTTTCAGCAGGATATAAGGTTTGGTTCTTTTCCCAAACTCTTGGCGTTCTGATTGGTCCAGAGTTCTTCATAGGGGATCTCCTATGAAGAACTCTGAGAAATATCAGCTGTGCTGCTGATGGCAGCAGCACAGCTGATATTTCTCTCCAGGATGGAGTCACAGCCAAACAGGAACAGACCAGATGAAGCTACTATGAAAGATAATACATTTTTTGACATTGCAGAAGCTTATCGAAACAATGGCACAGCAAATGCGTGCCATAATCAAAGCTAATAGGCGGTCCAACAAAGTATTAGAGTGAATTACCTTTTTTTTTGGTGGTGACTTTTTTTTTGGCCAGGCAGTGTATAATGTGAAACTCTTTGGTCATGGTCATCTGTTGTTAAATGTGCTATATAAATAGAATTAACATTAACATGAACAATGTACCAAGTACTTGAACTTTTGCTCTTAGGAATGAGACTGAATACCACAGAGAGGGAGAAATGCTTAAAGATACAGTAGATAATGTAACTGTAGATATAAAAGTTAAGCCATAATGGCAGTGTCCTTTACATTTTATAAAATG
>NW_015150487.1:337824-342112 GCF_000732505.1 Cyprinodon variegatus | reverse complement strand
GAATTTTGTTTTTGTTTTGTTTTTTGTTGCTAATAAGGCATGTTATAAGATGTACTGCAATAATAGCTGCTATTCCAGACAAGGACATGCATATTAACAAGGTTGTAGATAAAGATACCGGTAATAATGTAACTGTAGATATAAAAGTTAAGCCATAATGGCAGTGTCCTTTACATTTTATAAAATGACGATAGAGCCAACAATCCTGTTTCCAGAAATGTTACATTTTCATGTTTCTAATAAAATAATGGTCTCTGTGTCCTTCAGCTGAGTAGATTTTGACTTATGGTGGACATGACAATTATTTCTGAAATGTAGAATTTATTTTAGGACTTAGTTAGTTTTTAACCTCAGCATCTGCTTTTTAAAGATCTATTACTGTCTTCAAAACATCTGCTGAGATGAGAGCCTTTTTATAAACTTTAGAACAGCACAGGTAATCTTGAAGATAACATTTGTTTGGTAAGGGACTGTGAAAAGTAATGCCTCTCAATGCTAATGATTTATTTTTGTCAGTGCAAGTGAAGTAAAGTGCTTCAACTTTTGTCAAGGAGCAACCGGACTTCAAAACCTCATCAATAATATTGTGATTGATGTTGCCAGCAACTACAATGACCTTTAAGTATTGAGTTATTCTTCGCTTTTTTCCAGATTTGTTCGGACCCCAAGCTGCGTCCAGGCTTCCTCACAGAAAAAGCAATGGAACCGGCCGTCAAGTACATCAATAAGAAATTTCCTAACATTGACTTTAGAGGAAACATTGTAAGTAGGGCTGTCTTTGCTCAAGCTTTTTTCTCCTTTTTCTGAATCTAACAGAATATGGTCTAACTCCAAATATATCCAATGTGGTGCCATTAATAATATAGATCAATCATGTAATGGTAATTTTCAAATGATAATATGTTTTTTGTGGTTGATTGAATTAGTTACTTTACATCTGACCAGTTATTCCTTTTTTTTTTTATATTCGGTGTTAAAGCAAAACCTCACCAGCATCCAACGACAGAAATCTGAGGTGTTAGCAGCTACAGCAAGCTACTATGACTCCTTCCTGGACGTCATAGAGTTCAGGGTGATTATTGTTCTTTTCTCTTCTTCCCTGTTTGTTTGACTTATTTTTCCCATGTAATAAAAATATTAGATTGTCTCACATAACATAAAAATATGTTTTTCTTAAACAGTAACCTGTGACGGAGTAAATAAGCTATTTATTGTTTTCTAATGGATAAAAAGCTTTGTTTCTCCTTATCTCAAAGAGGTCTATGTTTTTCAAATAATGTTTTAATTCAATTTGCTTATTCAAAACAACTGGAAGATAACAATGTTGTTATCATTGTTACCAATCCTTTCTTTTATTTGGCTCCTGTGCAGGGCCAGTGCATCATTACCCTTTAATTATTCATTATGCAGATCTGTCTTTATTAATCAGTTGTTGTTTTTATGTCAATGTTAGGCAGACGAAGAGATGAAAAAATATATATATATATATTTTGTTATTGTCAGTACTGCTGTTTGTCCCAACACATAACCTTTCTGTTTTTCTCTCAGGATCATGTTTATGAGCTGCTGAACACTATTGATGCCTGTCAGTGCTTCTTTGATATTGTAAGCATTCTTTGGCATAATTCAAATGATGTCACATGTTGCTGTTATTAGATTTTTACACTTCTGTGACCATTTAGTTTACTCATGCATTTTTTTCATGCTCTAAATTCTTTTTTTTTTTTTTTTTGCTGTTCTGTTTACCAGTACTAAAAGTCTTTTCTTTTTTTTTTTTACTTCAAAAAAGGACTTGCGCATAATACTGCTGTCACACTATTTTGTCGTTTAAAACGATATAATCCCAAAGGACCTCTTATAAAATTCTAATGTATGACCAAATAAAATAATTAAACCTCATTTAACACCAAAGTGTGAGTTTTGGTGAAGATGCACCTACAAGACCTAGAAAGTTAAGACTGTAAATGATGGCTTTGCCCACTTCCTGTTTGATTAATGCATATATGGATGTACACATTTGAGGACAACTATAGAACAATGAAAATTGAATTCCCAGATTGTCACCTTATTATTCAAAATGAAAATTTTAAAAATGACAATCATAAAACTATGCTGTGAGGTCAAAGTAAAGCATATGTACTTTCCCCTGAGACAGTGAAACATTCAGTCATTCCTCTATACTTGCACTTTACAAAATAGGATTTCAAAAGATTATTCACATTCTTTAAACATATTACAGGAACTGATAGTCCCCAAAAGGCAATTCATGACCTCATGTTTAGACCTTAGTACCAGCCGCATGATTCATTTTACACATTTTACATTATATAATCTGTCCTGTTGTAGTGATGAAGAAAATGTTTTAGGTGGTGTTGAAAAACTAATGAATGGACGAATTTTCTTAACAATACTACCTTTTTAAATTCAGGCTTTCAACTTCGATTTTACCAAAAACTACTTGGATCTGATAACCACCTACACGTCAGTTATCGTCATGCTCTCTCGCATCGATGACAAGAAGGCCTTGGTGGGAATGTTCAACTGTGCTCATGAGATGACCAATGGGAGCAGGTAAGGAAAATAAAAATGCTGAACATAATTCAGGTTTACTGGAAAATGATCAATGCATATCCTGACCTCCAAGGGGTAGATCAGTGACCATTCAATCCTATATGTAGATTGTACAGTAGCACTATTGGAAGAAACCAGAGAATCTGGAAGTAGTCAAATGCATGACTAAACATGGACACGTGTTGAATAAATGCGCCATTACAGGTGTAATTAATTGCATTTCTCAATATAGCTGATTTAAACAAAAATTCTTTACAGGCTTATTACCACAAGTGTAAGAGAACCAGGTGATTTTTAAACCTGTCTGCTATATTCAATTTAAATAGTATTTGTTTTTGCACAATATAACATTGGCTTTTTTTTCACAATTTAATGGAACTCCTCAACACCTAAATCTGTGAAATACCTTCATAAAAAAATATTTTTATATATATATATATATATATATATATATATATATATATAATATGTTGCTATTGCAGTTCTGTAGCACCATCACATTCTTGCTGAAAAACCTTTAATTTCTATCAATTGGGAATCAAATAATTTTTCTTGCAACAACCACACCTGCAGTGATCCCTCTTACCCACGGCTTGGACAGATGTTTTTGGAATATGACCATCCATGGAAGAAGCTGACTGAAGAGTTTGGTCCTCACACCAAGGTAAATTCATCTCAAGGTGGTTTGGTTTATGTATCATTAGATATTGTATAGATTTTTTTCTAATTCACCTGAGGATTTCAACCTATCAACACATGGGATTCGATGCTTCAGTCCTGAAACCAAACTATTTACAGTATTATTATGGTCTAGGTTTGCAATAAGATGATGTGATAGGATAATTGGAGCATAATAGATTTCAAGCATGTTTTTGGCCTATCCTGGTGGGCTGTGAACTTTGAAATTAATGTAATGTAACTTATCAAATTAAACCGAAGCAGCAGTGTTTGGTTAAATATTTTATTTTGTTTTATTTCTACCAGTAAATGTTGCATCTTATTTATTATGAAATATTTATTTGTGTATCAAATAGAATGTTAAATTTAAGATTTTTTTCTCCTTATTGCTTTTTATCACTGTCCTTAATTATTCATTTAATTTCCTCTGTCTTACTTCTCTTCTTCTCAGTCTGTGACAGCAGCCTTGCTTTCACTGAAGACAATCTACCCTCGCAGGAACCTGCCTGCAGAACAATGGAGGAGTGCTCAGCTCCTTAGCCTGCTCAGCACCCCAGCTGCCATGCTAGACCCAGCCTGCTGTGAAACTGTGAGTCTGCTTTCATATTTCGGGCTCTGCTATTTATTACTTTTTTGTTTTAAGCTAAAATGCTTATTGACATTTTAGGCTCTCTGAAGGCTTCACATATTCATTCTAATAGAATGACTGTGACCTGGATGACTGAGAATCTTCATCAGCATGCTTCGCATATTGTTTTTTTTTTTTTTTTTTCTCTCTCTTTTGTATGTTATTTTATTAATTTTCACCATACTTAAAAAAGTTTAAAAAAAAAAAAAAGTCTGACTGGTTCATAAACACCTTACAAGCAGTCTGCTAAAAGTCCCAACAATGTTATATATTCCTAAAATAAAGGAGACAGAGATGGATGGATGGATGGATGGATGGATGGATGGATGGATGGATGGATGGATGGATGGATGGATGGATGGATGGATGGATGGATGGAAGGACGGAAGGACGGACAGACAGACAGACGGA
>NW_015150487.1:261112-337697 GCF_000732505.1 Cyprinodon variegatus | reverse complement strand
CTGTACAGATGGCGTGTGAATACCTGCCTTTGGACGTAATGGAGCGCTGGATCATTAGTAAGTCATTCTCTTTGTAGACTCTAATTTGTGACAGTAACTGCAGGCACTAACACAGTATGGTTTAAGAGCTTTCTAAAAACTACTAGCAGAACCCATTTACAAGCTCAACTTGGTTTTGTATGACGATTGCAACTCAATATTCTAAATCAGGCAAGACTGTATGTTGTTTATTGTGGTAATATAATTTGTAATTTATTTGTTGTTGCTAACTATTAGTAGTCAGTTAGCGGATGTCAGCAGTGGTATATGTAGCCAATAAAAACACAATTTGTTGAAGATTATGATAAAGAAAGAGGGAAATCTGAAAAATTAGAGAGACAGAAGAAATATTATGCATTTTATTACCAAAGTTTATCATCCTTTATGTAATAATAGACTTTGATGACTCTAACTGATGTTTCTTTATTAGTTGGCTTCCTGCTGTGCCACAGCAGTCTGAATACAAACCAAGCCTCCCTGGAGCTTTGGAAGATGGCTCTACGAAGCGGCCTATTCCTCAACTACACCAGAGATGAAGTCCTGAATATACACAAAGTCACCGAGGACCACTTTGATGGCATGAAAGGGTACATAGTCTGATTCTCTGAATATCCGCCCACAGAAGGATCTTACAAAAAGGAATATCAAATGTGTTCAGGACAATCTGTGGAGCCAAAAAAAAAAAAAAGTTTTCATTGTCTTTTATTGATTCTTGCTTTGATCACTGGCGCCACCTAGAGGGGCCAGACTTATATACAAAGTTTATTTGAAAATATATCAGAGAAAAAAATGAGCGTTATAAAGTCAAAACATGAGGTTATTGTGTAAATTTTAGCTTATTAGTTTCTTCAAACAGGATTGGAAAAATAAAAATCTAAAAGTAGTAGAACATATACGTAATGATACAAGCACTCAAGAAATTTTTCACATTATTCACAGCATGACAGCTCAGTTGTATTCAAAGTAAGATAGAACAATGAAACATTGAATAAACAATATAAATCCTGACTTAGTACCTAAAAATAAAAAAATGTCCTTTTCTCTTTATATTGATAAATCAGATGGTAGCCACTTTTATACGTAAGCTTAAAGAACGAACATTGGTCTGGAACTTGTGGATTGGATTTTACCAACACTTTATTTACACAAATTAAATGATAGAATCAAATATTAATGTAAAGCAAGTGTTAGTTAAAAATCATTTAATGAGGAGCTTGTTAAATTGTAGTTGTCCTTCATCTGACACAGTACATAAAATGTTGTTAAAACCCCACAACTGAATTAAATCCTCCATGTTCTGTGTGGCCCTGTGGAAACTCCAGCCTTATTCTGGCTTTAAATTATTAGAAAGAGGCTCAGCATGAAATTGCATTAGATTAGATTAGATTCCTCACACAAAAAATGAATACAAAGGAAAATAAAGACATTAAACACATTGATCCAGCGCAAGAGATTGAACATATGACCTATGAATAAGTTAGGTCCTTTTCACTTAATGCAGTTCAGTAATACTTTATTATTCTCAAAGGGAAAATCAATTAACACTGCAAAAGAGATGTGGCAAGACAAAGATTGCTTTAATTGAAATATTTTGTGAGCACTTTAAACTTCATTCCTTAAAGACTTGTTTTGCATCAGATCAGAAATGATTAGGAACACAAGTGGTGAAAACCTTTTCTATGTGAGGCACTGATGTTTTTTTTTTCTTCTTTTAAATCATTCCTGCCACACTGTCAGCTTTGAAATATAAAAAGATTACATTTTTTTAGTGAAAAAAATCAAAGCTTACAATCAATTACAAAAGGGTTCTCTCCAGAACAGAAAGTGACATGATTTATAGTTCAATGACGACAGTGTTTTATAGACTAGAGTCTAGGGGTGCGTTATTTCTATTTTAAACTTTCAATTTTATTCATAATAAAGACTAATGGTACAACCACCTCAATAATCTAAGAGCATTCTGATTACTCTCAGTTATCATCTGTGAGAAAGTAAATTTGTTTTTTTTTGTTTTTTTCTTCCTTCTTTTACATAATCAGATACAGCAAGCGCATTGCAGACATCAAGGAATGCCGAGAGCACGTTCTGGCCAATTGGTAAAATCTTTTTACCCTTTATAACTATTCTGTCATGCAGTCACTCTTAATGGTTTGTTTTATTTTCTGTTAACAGTGGAGCTATGCACAGAGAGAGGAGACATTTTCTGAGAGTAGCTTTGAAGGAATTATATAAAGTTCTAGAAGATGAACCTGGACTTCTTGGACCAAAGGTGGGAAATGGATGAGAACTTGCAGGACTAAAGTGTTTTCTTAAGCTGATCCAGTTTCCATCTGTGGAAAAAAAGAATGACCTTTCCTAATTTTCTCCATTTTTCTGCTCTTTGGTCCATTTAAATCCCAAAGGCCCTATTTGTCATGATGGCTTTGTCATTTTCCCGTGACGAAGTCCTCTGGCTCGTCAGACACTCAGAGAACATGCCAAAAATGAAGACTCTAGACGACTACAATGACAAGTAGGTACTCAGGAAGTTAACCCTAGCCTGCTGAGATTATGTACTGTTGCCGTCACATTAAAAGTGTGTAGATATCTGGCACTGACAAACTTAAGCTCTGTACCACATCACTGGACTAAATGAGGCATAAGTATCTTTAGGTCTCTTGGGCTATTAGATTTTTTTCTCATTAGGAGCACCAGATATTTATCATTATCTTAAATGGTGTAAATTACACAATGATAAAATATCTCCCCACAAATATTGGCTAAGATCTGAGTCTGATAATGTTTTTTTTTTGTTTCTCCTTGCAGTCAGATGGCTGAGCTGCTGTTTCATATGGAGAAGTTGAGAGGACTGATGAGAAAGTATAACCATGTTGTCCAGCGCTACCATGTTCAGTACCTGGCACAGTATGATGCTTTGCTTCTCAATGACACCATACAGGTGCATAACACTAACAGAATATACATGCATAGTTTATGAGTTCGGAGGTCAAAAAAAGAAGAAAATATATATCTTTGAAGTTTTATCTGAGCAACATTCATAACATCTCTTTTACTCCACTTCAGAACATGTATGTTTGTCCAGAGGAGGAGTCCGTTCTAATGAGCTCCTTTGTTTCGACCCTTTCTGCTCTTTCTATTAAACAAGGTAACTACCACAAAGTATGATTTATATCACTATAAAATAAAAAATAACAAAACAACAAAATTGATCTAAATGACAATATTTAATTTAATAATTATGTATTTTTTTTTCTGTTTTTCACATATTTAAAAAAAAAATAGAGTATATCTATTTTTACTTTAATGCTTTTATGTTTCCTAGATGTTTAGCAGTGATACAGTGTTGATTTGTGTTATTTTTATTCTAAAAGAGCCCGATAAGATTTTAAACATGTAGGAATGAGGAAAATAATTTTAAGGTGAACAATACTCTGGATTTTCATTAGTTAGTTCAACAAAGCCTCAGTCCTGCCATGATGATTTTAGTTAAAGAGAATCAGGGATACTGGTTATTATTTTGACAGTGAGTCTTAGTGGAAAATCTTAAAAGATGTCTAAATTTCCAACAAACTGTATAATTTTAGCTTATATCTGAAATAATCTAGTCAAGAAGACCATTTGAAGCACTGACATATTCCAAAAAAGATTTTAAACATTTAGACATTTTGATTTTTCAAAAGAAGATCTTCACATTACCTCTAGATATGACAGGGGTGGGATTTCTAGGTATTTGTATAAAATGTATTTTCACCCTCTGTGTACTGGATCGTTTCATGAATATTTTTCATTTTATTTTGAGATAAAGTGACACAAAAAGCAAATCAAGAGGCTTTAGTGTCAAATTATATATATATATAAAAAAAAAACATAGGAAAGATATATTCTTTGAGTTATTCATTTAAAGTTCGAAATTACTTAAGTACTGAACTTTAAAGCTTAAAATGCTTTCAATAACACTTTTGGGTATTACACTCCTCAGTGGGAAGTTTTAAAAAGGCAAACATTCTCTCTGAAACTTCCTCCAATTGTGATTATGACAAAAATTAAAAGTGACGCAAGTGAAATATATTGTAATGGAGAAACTGTTTGTCTGATCTCTGCAGTGGACAACAAAGAGGAGTTTGATCTTAGAGGAATAAGAATGGACTGGCTGAGACTTCAGGTTTTTTATTTATTGTGTTTTAAAGAATAAAAACAAATTAAAAACTGATTTAAAGTTCCATGTTTCTAACAAACAAGATTAATCATTTGACTCTAGGCCTACACAAGTGTGAATAAGGCCCCTCTTCCACTGAAAGACTATCCGGACTTGGCTAAGGTGATGAACATGATCCAGTTTCACACCAGGATGGTAGACAGTGTGGAAGAAATGCTCTACGAGACATCAGAGCTCTCCATACTTTGGTCAGTCTCTCCTCTGCTTTCATCTCTTCTGCACTAGATTTCTCGTGTCCTTTAAAAGTCACCGTTTGATTTTTCTCTCCACCAGCTTCTACCCCCGTGTCTTTGAAAAGATGTTCACCCAGAGCAGCGAAGAGATGACAATGAAGCGATACCTCATGTCCTTCCCTTTCATATGTTCTCACTTCAGTCAGTGTGGACACCCTCTCTGTCCAGAAGAGGTCAGTATTCTGTCATCTGTTTAAAATTACATCCAATAGTTGGGACAATGGTTAACACTCAGAGTGAAGGTTAATTTATAACCCTCACTTTGCTTAAATTTTTGAAATAAAAAAAGTATCTTTTTTTTTATTTTACAGTAAATTGTGTGCAATGCACAGTCAAACTTTCCCTTTGTCTGCCTGTGTTTTCATGTGTAGACAGAGATATTGGAGAAGCGAAGTCTGCGGCTTTGTGTGACCTTCTTGGAACAGATAGCAAAGCAGACGAGCAGTGTGGTGATGGAAATATGTGCAGAACAGCGCAATCTCAATGACCAGGTGGAGTCTACATCAACTTTTAGAAAACTAATTATACAGCAGCATGTTTCTGCCAAAGTCCATATCCACACACAGTCAATCTATCCATTTAACCAATTGAGAACAGTTACATTTTCAGATGATAAGATTGCACAATTTTCTCTTTATCTCAGGCAATGTAAATGAAAATAGCAGACTGCTTCTTTTGTACATCCGGTTTAATTCTTCTACCTTCCTCTTTTTTTTTCTATTGCTTTTTCTGGCTTCCCATTTATTTGCACCCTTTTAAATCATGGCTTAGCTACTGCCTAAACACTGTGCTGAATCAATCAGTGCTGCTCGCTACAGAAAGCAGAAGAAACCAATGCCAAAGAAAGGAGAGGTCCAAAAAGAGAAACCGGGTGCTGAGAGCCTGAGAAAAGACAGAACAGTGGCCACCAAGTAAGCTTCTACTACATGACTTTCCCTCTAATGATAACTGTTCTTTTCCTTTTTACAATGTGTAAAAAAAAATAATAATGTCACTCAGCAGAAAATAGTTATACTTTGTAAAAACCATGTATAACAGAACCATAATAATAGTTGCAAATTGTTTATAAAGTATGAATATATAAACCATTGACACCTAGAGACAGATTCAGCATACTTAGAGAATATAAAAATAATTGATCATTTTCAAGATAGAATTTTGGATCAGAAAATGTAAAATGTATTACCTTAACGTGAGTATTATGCTCAAAACCCAGAAACTTCACTAATGTGCTAATAAAAGTAAAAGTCAGTATTTACCATTCTTCTTATTATTATCATAAAAGACACCATCCTTCAATTATATAAATATTAGCTGCTACTAAAAAATACAAACACATCAAAGAGTTTCTGTGGATTTTGGGAAGTCATTTTTTTTTAAACCAAACCCCATATCAGTCTCTGAAAGCTGAATGAAACTCTTAGTAAATTGCTCAGTTTGAAAGAAGAAAGATAATAGAAAAGTATTTTAAATGTTATCAGGGGCATTTCTTACGTAAAGTTTAAGTTGGGTGAGTCCCTTCTTTACTGCCCAAGTGATGCTGAAATATGGTTAAAAAAAGGAATATTTTTGTCCTTTAATGATATTGTTTTACCCAATGGTTTAAAAAACCATATTCCCTAAAACAATACTGTGAAAGATCAATTTACTAAATTTCCAAATCAGAAGCTGCAAGTCAGATTGCACCTTTAGCCAACCACAGTGTAGTGTCATGTTCAAATGCGGTCGTGCACCATTCCAGGTTGATAGGACTTTTAATTAAGCAGCTGAAAATATATTAAATTGACAGTAATGGATAACTTTTCCTCAAAAAATTATCAAGTACTTGAGTAAAACATCCAGTCCAAAAATGATTTCTGCCTGGGTAGATAATCATATTCCACATATGAACTGTTGCTACAAAATTTTCTTTTAATTATCAGGCCTGAATTGGGTTTAAAATTCAATTCAAATGCATGCTCACACTTTTCAAACATTCTCTTCTTCTTAGAACATTTTAAGCTTTTGTTATTAGTGGACAGACAAAATAGGAAATATGTCACCAAGCAGATATAATATGCTTTATGCCTTACTTTACTACCCTTTAAGTTGATTTAAATTAGGTTGACAGTTTATTTAAGCCAATACATTTTAGAACAAAATGCCTGTGCTGCATAGATAAAAATGTACCGTGCAATGTTAGTATCTGCAAATTTTATATTTGTGGTTTTTATAATTACTTTAGTTTTCATTCAAAGCTAACCAGGTTCTGGAGAAATGTAATCCTATCCTCTTTCTTCTCTGTGTTTCATTTTGAAAACATGCCGTCACTTCTCTGTTATCATTATTACCTTATTTGTGAGAGAAAACTTATACTCTGAAGTCATTGTTAAAAAATTTCTCCTAACCTCCTGAAGAACTGAATCGTCCTCCCTCTGTCTCTCTGTCTTGTAGCGTGGACAAGATGCACATGATGCTGACAGAGCTCTGCTCCTCCTACAGTCTCGGCAGTGACTTTATGGTCTTTGAACATGTTGTCGTTCCAGCAGAGTTCCTCCTTTCCCAGTTGGAAATGCGTCTGACTGAGTAAGCTGACTAAAACCAAAGAGAGAAAGATGAGTTAATGAAAACGACCCTGAAGTGACATTTTACTAAGAGTTGCTATATCGTTCTTTAAACATGCTGTCACTCCACAGTACTGTTGTTTTTATTTAGCCAAACTACTTTTTTTAGGCTAGTATAAATTAAAAGAATCTACATAACACATAGAATCCGTAAAGACTGAAAATAGAAAACATTTCCACATGATGTGTTATCATTTCGAATTGTCTTTCTCACCACAGCCATAAAGTCTGGAACAATATCTGATTCCTTTCTGTTACGCTGTGTTAAACACACTGATGTCATTCCCTGGCTCTTCAGTTCTAATTGTTTATATAAGCTTTTGGCCCCAGAGGGACCTAATGATGCTCTGGATATTTTCTGTTTTGTCTCTATGTCATCATTGATGACTATCTGTCCTCTCACATCAAACTTAGGTCCCTTGAGTAGCAGCATTCTTCTAGTGATAGGTCTCTATGGGTGAAGCTATAAATACAATAAGTGAGAGAAAAAGAGAGAAGTACATGCTTTGACATAAAAGTGAAGTAATTTCTCGTGAAGCTTTTTGGAGCCCCAGAATCATTTACTTACACTGCCAACCCACCATTGCTCACTCAACTACTTTTAAGATCCCATCTGAGAACCCTCAGCCCGCTGACAAGTGACACTGTTTAAACATGTTTCTCCAGAATCATCATCAAGATGACCAATTATAATCAGACCACCCAGGAGATAACACGTCCGTCTGACCTGCTGGCAGGGATAAGATCCTACACATCCTGCCTGCACAGCCTCGCAAGCTACATCAGTGTGGACGTCACACGGCTGGTGAAGAATGTGCTGCTGCAGCAAACGCAGCCGCTAGACTCCCAAGGAGGCCCGACAGTTACACACTACTACACGACCTGGTGGGTTTGGGGAAATGTATATTTATTGCAGGGATACCCCTTTTACTTCTTCTCATTTTGCCACTTTACATGCAGAAGCTTGCAAGCCGGCATGATATTATGGGAGTGAACCGTGTTTTCTTTCTATTGTACATGATGTAGAAAGAAAAGAAAAACGATTTAGGATAAAAACTTTTTTTTTTCCCAAAAAGAAACCCTGAAAGATGTGGCATGCAAAGGTATTCAGCTCTATTTGTTTAGCTAATGCAACATAAAATCCAGGGCAATAGACAAGCCTTAAGAAGTAACTCAAGATAGAGTAAGTTGAGTCCATTGAGATCTAATTTACTCACAGCATAAATACATACTTTTTGTGAAGGTTTGTCTAAGTTTGTTAGAGATCATATAGAACCATAAAGGGATTAAGGGACACATAAGATAGATTAGAGGTAAAGCTGTAGATAGGACTGAAAAATTTATGAGTTATAAAACAATGTAACAGATGTTTGAGCTTTTGATTGATCACATTTCATTATTGACAACTGATTCAATGAAACATTGAAAACAGCCAACCTATCTAGACAAAACCGTCCCCTAGAGATGAGAGTCTGGGCAAAAGAAACAGCCAGTATACCCTTTGCAAATCTGGAGTGACCATGCAGTACCCTGGCTCAGGAAATGTGTTTCTACACTCAAATTATCTGGCCTTTGCAAAAGGCTCCAATTCCAAAGGCCATTGTTTAGGGGAAGTCACTAGAAGTCCCATTTTCAGGTGGGTAAAAGGCTTGTAGGGTCAGTACAATCACTTCCAGCCCTTTAGTGGAACACTTTAGATGAAACACATAGTCAAGTGTTAGATTTAAAGGTTAAACTTCAGTACAAGACTGTGCCAAAGCTTGTGCTAATCTGAAAAGATGAATAGACCAATAATTTCAGTCTATATGTGTGAAAAAGACTTGAAGCAGTAATTGATTCTGAAACCTTGTAACCAAACTATACAAAGCACTGATTCATTGTGGCTGAATACTAATGCAAACCACAGTCTTTCCACATTTTATTTTGGAATCTGTTATATAAACCCGCTGTTGTTTTCCTTCCCTTTATACTTCTGCTCTACCTTGTATTGATCTATCCAGCAAACAGAGTTAAAGGAAATGAGAATGTACATTATACAACAGATAGCAATACTATGCAGGCACTGTAAATGCATTTCATACACATAGAGTCAAATGTATATGACATGCATTACATAACTTGTTTCTGCCTTGTTTTCTAACCTTCTGAGTCATGCAGAAAAGTGGTATTTATTCAATTTATTTCAATTTATATGGTAAACAGCAGAGTTTTTTTTTCTGCATTCTCATGATTTTTTTGTTTTCCTGCACTTCAGGTATCTAGAGGCTCTTTTACGTCAAGCAAGCAGTTCCCTGATTGTCCACTGTCCTACTATGCAGTGCTTTGTCAGTCAGAGTACAGAAAATGAACAAAGCTTCAGAGCAGAGGAATTCTCTGATGTTTCTGGTAAGCCCCAGAGCTTAAAAGACTTGTAATCAGGTTCTGGCCATGAAATATTAATTGTACTGTACAAACTAAAGCAGAATTAATTCTGGCAATACATGCATGTTCCCTTAGTGCAATGCATAAAATTGGTTCAAAAGCCTTTTAGTCAGTATTAAGGCCCTGTAAAAAACGTCCAGTTAAAGTAATACTAGAGCCAATAGTAGATGCAGAAACCCAAAAGATGAAGATGGACTTTATACAGTAACAGTGAATGAGAAAGTAGGGATCTAGATTAAACCTGCATGAATACAGTACATCTCCCTCCCAGTTCAACCACCACACATGCAAAATCAAACATTTCCTGCAAGACCTCCAAAAGAGCATCTTCTCAATGTGTAACTATTTAAAAATATTAAGAACTTAAGTTATTGCAATCTTTAAATAAAGATTTTTCTTTTGGGTTATTTTTACGTACCGTAATATATGAAGGAAACTATGTAATTTATATTTTCAAATGGAAATGCTGTTATTTTCATGTTTGACAGAAACATGGGATTAGGAAAAATAAAGCCATGGGCCCAAATCCTAGCTGCAAAATGCTATCATCACACATTCAACAAATATTTTCAATAAAACCAAACAATATTTTCCAAACCAAAATACACTGCATATACATGTTTTCTTTATATATCACACAGAACTGGATCAAACTTGTTCATCACTTGTTCAAATCTGGGAGACAACTGAAAAATTTAAGGAAAAATGTAAAAGGATTCATAATTGCAATAAGGTTTTCCTTGAGTTTAAAACTTATTTCTGTTGTAGAGTACTATAGTTGATTATATTCCTCTCTGTTGTTCATGAAAACTATAAAACAAATTTATGTGTAATTTCAAACATATTAAGTCAGATTTCAGTAACTGTTGTAATTAGTGTGTAAAAACTTACATTTTAACACACATCTTGTTCAGTTAAACTGTTGGAAAAGAGAAAAATTAATGTGGGAAGAGATATTTTCCTTTTCTCTGAAAATGTTCTTCACTTTTAATAATACTTTAGGTGAGAGCTAATAAAATATTTTTAGTTTAGTTCCTGAAAAAACTCACTGTTTGCAAAAGACAAAACCTGCAGTGTGTCAACAGTGTGCATATGAAAGAGGTTTGGTTGCTCAAGAGGATGTGGAGTTTGCAATTGTGTTGGTGTGCAATGTTTTTTCTCTCACCACTTGTCAGTTTATCCTGACATTGCCCAGTTCATTTAATCGTCTGTACCTTCTATTACTCACCCTATTCCTCTCTCTACTCCACATGCAACTATAAAATATCACATGTCTCCTCTCCACAGAGCTTCTCATTCCACCTCCACATTACCTCAGAGCAGCAGTATAGGTCCTTATGAAGACCACATTCACTCTACTACACACTTTCATGTTTACACGTTGAGTGTTAGATTTGCACACTCATCACAAGGACACCTCTGTACTGCAGTTAACGCCTCCACACATTGTCATCCCTGCTGTCTATATTTACTCTTCCTTTCTTGCCAGATTCATTGCCTACCTTCATTTTAAGATGCATTCAGAAAAAAAATCTTTCAGCTCCCGTTTTCTAGGTTCATTGATTCAGCTACACTCGTTGATCAAATTTAATGTTTGCAAAATCAGACTGCAAGTCAGGCTTTGTATTGAATTCCTTTGAAAACACCGCATTAGGAAACCATATCACTCTGAGCTGTGCTGCTGTAAATCCACATTTTTTGCACTATGTCTGAGCATTGAAAATGTTAACTTAATCGCATGTTTTCTGCAGAGTTACAGAGCTTGGCAGAACTGATCGGCCCATATGGCATGAAGTTTCTGGGAGAAAACCTGATGTGGCACATAACATCTCAAGTCTCTGAGCTGAAGGTACAGTGTGATGTGAAGCTAAAATGATTTCAACAACAAATGTTAGGTCTGATATTCTTATAATAATTGACAGTAACAGGCAAAATAAAGTCATTTTACATTCAAATATTTTTTTACACAAAACATCAGAAGAGTGAGTTAGATCATAAAATGTATACAAAACAATCTTTTTGATCGTTTTGTAGAGATTTCTAGGAAAAATATTTATAAAATCTTTTTTTTATTTTATTTAAATTTGTCACAATATAGTTGCCATTTGACAGTCTTCTAAGTACAAACATTAGAAATAAGAGGTACTAACCAGAAATATTATCAATCTGTGAACAGGTATGCTATTGTTTTTTTTATTTGAATAGATGATCAAACAATTAAGTAGTCTCCCTGCTCTTTTTTCACACACTGCTATGGGTACTTAAAGTATTTGATATTCATTCAGTTTTTTTTTTTGTTTTCTTTTACCCCCTTCTCTGGACATGCACTTAAATCGGTTGATCAAACTTACTTTGATCAGCTGCTCTGAAACGGAAAACTCTTATCATGCTCCATTTCAAAAGTAATCAGCTTAACGTTTAGTGTTGCACTCAGATGTTGTTAAAGCAGTTTTTTTTTCCTTTTGTCCACCAAAATATTACTTATATGGACAAGTATGTGGTTCAAGGCTTGAGCTCAGAGGCGAGTATTTCCCCTCATCCGAAGGGGACATTCAGAATTATTACTTTAATTTGTCAAACCTGTATGAACCTACAGTTTTGTATTTAAAAATGATAATTTCTTCTCAACTGTATGCAAATATGATAAAGTCACAGCTGTGAGTTTACAGTGGATAATATCAAAGAGATCAACCACAGCTACGTATTTTTATCTTTTCAAAACACAAACCTAAAGGGGGTTTTATCTCTTATTTCACTTCTTATTCTCTGTCAGAAAATGGTGATAGAGAACATGGACATCCTGGTACAAATGAAAAACAACTTTGACAAGCCCGAGGAGATGGCCAATCTCAAAAAGAGGCTGACAGGTGAGAAGTGACTTTGGTTTAATCAGAGATAGAGGTGTGAAGATTTAGCCAAGGGACTGAGAAAAAAATGCAGAGGGAGACGTGCACAGTACAAAGCAAAAAAAGAGAAAGGTAGAAAAGAATTGAAAAAAAAATATGAAAACAGGAACTGTAAAGATATAGATGGCTTACTCTTTATGTGTGCTAAACCCTCTTTTGGTAGTTTATTTAAAACTCATACTTATTTGCATTTTTTGAGGTAAAACTATAAGCAAATAAGATGTCTAATGCTGATAAGTTAAGTTTCATATTTAGACACTTCTGTGCTTCAGAGGAAGGGTATGGTTAAATGTGGCTATAAGCTTCTTTCAAACAAATGATGAGTTTTCTGTGCTCTTCCAGGTGGAGAAAATGTCCTAAAAAGGATGACCATCATTGGAGTGATCCTGTCATTCAGATCCATGGCAATGAACTGTCTGAAAGATGTAATGTTTAACAGATTCCATAGAATTAAAGATAAATTTGTGCATATAAATGCATGTATCCATCTTCTACTGCTTATTGCTAAGGGTCACTAGCGATATGTTCAAGCAGGCCAATAACTTCTTCCCAATCTGTAATTAAAGTTTGCATTTTAAATATTTATTTAAATAAGCAGTCATGTATTATATTTATATATTATAGTTTTATATTTTACATTTTTTTACAGTAGAGTATTGCATTGTTTATCTTTTAAGACTTCAGTAGTACTTTTTTCTATGATCCATATTTGTGTGACAATTTTTTTCAATAATCTTTTTGCAGATGTAAACACCTTCCACATTGTGGGAGAATAAAGGGATTTTCTATTCTATTTATATTATGTTGTATATCATACAATAGTATAACCTTATTGTGATGATGTAATCTAGATCCTGCGGAAACATTGCCCCTTCCTGATGGCACCCATCGAATGTCTGAGGGACTTCATCTCCCCTGAGACAGACATCAAGGTAAAAACAGCTGTTAACTTCATTTCAAACAGCCCTTCAAAGGTAGAGATATGTAGCATACAGCTTCATACTAGTTTCACTTTAAAGTAACCAAACATTTTCTAAAAGCTTGATTTAAAATTGTTCACTTCCAGAAAGAGTGTTGGTGTGATGCAGAGTACATCTATAAAATGGATAATATTTTCCAGCAAATCTAAGTTTGGTTGCCGGAGAGGAATGAGATATATCAGCTTCTCTGTACCCACTGAACTGAATTCCTGATCTCCCTCAGGGGCAATCTTTGGGACTGTGACTCATGAACTCCCCCGTCCCTTTACTTACGTCTGGCCTCTGAGCGAGGCATGACAACCGTGCCACAGTCTGGGCCAGGATAACCCGAAAGACGTCAGCAGCCCTCTTATGCCTCCGTGAGAGAGAGTCTGATTGCGGCTGCAGCTTTGCACTCTGAACCACATCAGTGGAAACATTTTCTCTTGACAGGATGACCTCGCATGCAACTAGAAATAGGCCAAAGGCAGAAGTCGTGTGTCAAGACAAAGACACCTTCTACTGTTAGAACAAATTCTGTGAAGCGGTTTGCTCAATTTTATATCCTGAGAAAGAAAATGAGAAAAAGACCATCCCCTTTTGTATCAAAAATGATTTAGCATAATGGCATTCAAACCAGAAACATCTGAATTTCATTTAACTTCTTCTGCAAGCAGGAAAAGAAAAGAGGAAACTCTACTGCCTCTGAAAGGTTGAACAGGCTTCCTGTGATTTTTTGATCTCTCACAAATAATTATTCGAAATATGCATGTTTTCCTGCAGGTGACTTTGAGTGTTTTTGAACTGGCTTCTGCTGCAGGAATAAAATGTGACATTGATCCTGCCCTTGTTGCAGCCATTGGCAGTATGCAAACAGGTAAAATAATACTTTCTAATTGGTCACAGCTTTCTGTACATTATCAAAACAAGGGCATAAATAGACTTTCACATTTTTACTCTGTTGAAATGTTGCAGATAACACACCGGTTGAAGAGGAATTCAAGCTCTCTCGTTTGTTACTGGTCTACATAGCCGTGTCGCTGCCTATCCTAGCTCTGGACCCCAACTCCTTGTATAGCAGAGAACATGGAGGTGCACATTTGCTTGCTCATTTCAGCTTCCACAGGCTTTGCTTGACAGTAATCACTCTTCAGACAGACAAGTAAACACTAATCAGTTGTTCCTCCAGCAATTATTCAACAGCTGCTGATAGTGTATATAAAGGGTACTTCACCCTGAAAATCTAGCATCATACTTTCCAGTCTGATACGGTCCGGAGTAAAGCCTGGACGTTAATAAGAAACACATTTTGTTGAGAGGCTTTAGTTTACAGATAACTCTGGCTGACGTGCATGGATGCAGTTACTCCTGGCATTCAGCCCTGCTGACCCTAACTGCTTGGCTTTGAGCCTAGACTGAGACATTAAGAGCAGCAAATTGCCAAGATTTCTATCACGGCATACAGTGGTATTAGTCTCTGATTATTTTCTTTGTCCTTATTTTCCATTGACATAAGTGAAATAAATTAACCCTGTGAGCCAGTGGAAATATGCCCAGCAAGCTTCCTATTAAGAGTTACAGTTCATTAAGTAGAATTTCTCCAATCACTCTGGTCTCTAAAACATCCTCTCCTCATTTGATTCAGTAGAGGACATGCCTTTCCACAGTCGTGTTTACCTACAGCTTTTTCTTTCATTTTTTTTCCTTAGGTCACAACAACAACATCCACTGTTTAGCTGCAGCAATCAATCAACTGGCTGCTGCCATGTTTACCGCCCAGAACAAAAACATCGAGCAGCAGCTAAAAGAGTTCCTGTTGGTGAGCATGGAAGATTTTCTGTATAACTTAGCACTTTACATTGTGAAAACAGGAGCACACCCAATAGGTGCATATTGTGTACTTATTAGAGTACTTATTGGCACTTAGAGTGTTATCTACAATTTACCTTTGATCCAAATACAAGTTTACAGACTTACAAGGTGACCTGTTATTTACCTACACTGATACATAAAAGGAGAGAACCTCTCTGGTACATATAGGATACTTACTGATTACTTGAATTTGGGATCATATAGGGTTCTGCACTTACACTAGGCTACTTACAGTGCTTTGTGTTGTCAAATTCAAAAAAATTGTTTCCTGAACTGGGCTGCCTGTGGATGGGGTCTGCAGTTACCTTTTGTGTCTCTGCTTCTTTCTGTATTTCTGCTTCTGTCTCCTTGAACCCCAGTCGGCCTCGGCAGATGGTCGCTCACACTGAGCCTGGTTCTATTGAAAGTATTTTTTCCTGTTAAAAGGGAGTTTTTCCTCTCCACTGTCACTACAAGTGTGCTTGGTGTGAGGGATTGCCTTCAAATCAATGAGTCATTGCAATCAAATCGTTTTCCTTAGATAGAAAACTTTGAATTAATTTGACTGTATGATCTGGTTGAATTGTATCTATAAAGTGCCTTGAGATGACATGTATTGTGAATTGGTGCTATATAAATAAACTGTATTGAAATGAATTGAAATGCACTCTTTAGAGTGCAGACCTCTAAAATATATCCAGATGAAAACATTTAAAAGAGTAAACTCTCTATCTAGGAATTGCTTAACTTATTACAAGCACAAGATTTAAAGGCACTACTGTATGTTTCAGGGATTGTTTTAATTCTGTTGCTCTAAGATACACATAATTTGATTAAATTGCTCTCCCATTCAATGAGTCAAAAGACAAATAGGTGCTTTAATGAGCTGCCCTGAAGATGTTTCTGCTGAAAAAGCTTTCTCTACACTTCAAATCAGTTTTTTCACTTTCTTTTGCACACCCCTGTCTTTACACAGCTGGCTTCCTCCACCCTGCTTCAGCTGGGACAAAACGTGGAAAGGATGGATGTCAAAAATCGGGAGTCTGTCTACCTGCTTCTGCACATGGTAGACCGCTTCCAAATCATTTCTAAACTGCTCTACAAAGCATGATATTTCTGTCATAAAAATGAATATAGTTTCACCAAAGCCATTATTATTATTATTAATTAATACTGTAGTTAATTGTAAGTAAGTAATACAGAGCTTTAAAGAAATGGATTTTAGGAACAATTTTGACTTTGTTAGATACTAAAAATATCTATACTAAATATTTGACAACCAGTATTAGCCAAGCATTGTGTATTAACAAGGTCTTGTCCTTTTATTGTTGATTGATCTAGATTGTGGAAGACTCTCCATTTCTAAGCCAAGACATGCTGGAAAGCTGCTTCCCTTATGTTCTCCTCCGAAATGCCTACAGGGAGGTGCACAAGGCTTTCGTCATTACTTTGGCCTGAATTTTTTTTTCCTCTAGATTGTTTATTGACCAAAAACTGGTTTTAATTCATGCATTTTTGTTTTATTTGGTTTTCTTCTGCTTTGCATCTACCTATGTCTCCATTTTGGCTAATCATGAGTTTGACCCTCACCCAATTGATTGTAAAGAGAATTCATTTTATTTCTTTACTTTAAAGAAAGGTACGTTTCATTAATATACAATACACACATACATTTGTGTTACCCTGTATTATATCGTCGGAAATGATCTAAACAATGATTTCCTGTAACATTTTGCCAACATTTGCAATATCTTCAAACAATGAATACAACGAAATTGTGATAAACTTTTATTTGTTTTTTCATTCATAATTATTGTAAGTATGTAAGTCTTTGTATCTTCAAGCATCATGTATAATATAGCATTCCAGTTTTGCAGAATTAAAAATACCTGTGACTAATTTTAGGCATACCAACCAACCAGTGCTATCTCTCCGTTCTTCCATCTCTGCTTCCTGTTCGCTTTCTATTCAACCAGGGATGCAGCTCCTGCGTATCTGCTTAGTTTCCACACTGGAGATGCATACATTTATGTAGCTCATGCATTTGTGTGGTAGTGTGGGTGTGTTCGTGTGAGGTTGTGAAAGTGCTTTCCTGAGTTGTATTAAGGTTTTCAGTATCTTAGGCTGAGCCTCCTCTTGAGGGCTGAAGATGATTCCCACAAGAGAGAACATTTGCATGGATACACAGATGAGAAAGCATTAGAACAGTGTGTTGAAGAATAACAAAGCAGAGTTACAAGCTGACCGGCTTTAGCAGTGAACACATTTTTCTTTGACATTGTTTTATGTTTCACCACCTCTTATCACCGTTCAGCTTTGCATATTTTCATGTTTTTTTTTGCCCAGTCATCCCGTTTCACAGGTAGTTAGGCCTATTTTTATTCCATCACTCCCTAAATTATTGCATAACTCCTCACATGGTTGGAAAATTCAGCTTTTGTCAAGTTTCAAAGATAAACTTTGCTTGCAGCATAGGTGTGACTGTTGCTGTTTATGGTATCAACAAAGCTGCAGCTTCTTTAGTAAACACAGGGTTTTAATTGCTCCAAGTCTTGGGCCCTATGGAGTGCTGCTGCACTGATTAGTAAATGTTAAATTCAAATTCACCATCCTTCTCTGCTAAATGTCTTAAACAATGTGGGATTTTGACATGACCAGGATGTTCTAAAAAAAAAAAACATCATTGCGTTTTCAAAAATAACTAAAAAGTAAGTATGTATGTAAAATGTATTTGTATAAATACAGATAAAAATCACAGCAGTGTTTCACAGCAAAAATGTGATACAATAAAACAATGTAGAATATAATGTATATCAACATTTTAAAAACAAATGGAAACATACAAACAAAGCCATAAAAACCACACATATAATTAAAAGCCGGCTTAAATACATGTGTCTTCAGTTCCTTTTTAAAAGAATCAACAGAATTCATACAGCGTAAAGAAGGAGGCAAAGCATTCCACAGCCTCGGAGCCACTGCCTCGAATGAACGATCCCCTCTGGTTTTAAAACAAGTGTGTGGAACTACAAACAATGTTTGACACGCTGACCTCAGACTATGGGACGGAGGCTAGAGCTCTATCAGCCCAGAGATATAGGCAGGAACTTGACCATGTAGGGCTCTAAAAGTAAGAACAAGGATTTTAAATTAGATTCTATACTGGACTGGTAACCAGTGCAGAGCTCCTAATACCAGTGTAATGTTCAGAGTTCTGGACAACCTGAAAACGGTAAAGCTCCCTCTTACTTAAATAGGTAAAAAGACTGGTGCAATGGTCTAACCATGAGGAGATCAAAGCATGAATAATAATTTCCAACTCACCCTTTTGACACCAGTGGTCTTAATCTGGAAATATTCTTTAGTTGGAAGTAAGAGTTCCTAACTAATGTTTTTAGAGTTGTTCTCCACGGACATTGTTGAATCAAACACAACAGCTAAGCTCCTGAGGCTGAACAGACAAGCCTTAGTCAGCAATATTTTGCTTTATCTGAGGGATTTTGTTTCAGGTGCGATTATTAGTGCTTCATTTTCCTCAGAGTTCAGAAGCAGGAAATTGTCACATAACCACAATTAATACTGATCAGGCAGTTAGTTAAGGAAGAAAAAAAGAAGGGTTACCCAGAAATTCATTGGCCACAAAGTACAAAAAGCAAAAAAGCCTAATACCTGCCATTGCAAATACTTGATCACAGATGTTCCTGCATGATAGTATGATCAAATGTTTATTCAGCTAGAGACCCAGGTTGGGATGGCTTAATCTTTTTTTATTTAAATAAATATTTAAAACTGTTTGGGGTTTTTTTTTTTTTTTTTATCAGATTCAGATAATGATTACTTAACATTAAATACTGTTATCCAATGTAGTAAAGAGTAAAAAAGAAGACAACTTTAAGGGGAGAAAAACTGGTCAAATAATTGACTATGGTTAACATCATAAAACTAATAATTTGCGATATAGGTAAGGTTTTGTTCAGTACCAGAATAGGTCGAAATGCACAAAAGCTACTGCTGTATCTGTTTTGTATCATTTCTGTATGTTTAGGATTTGCATGCAAGCAAACTGTTCTCCTTGCAGCTCCTCTTCTCCTATCCAAAGACCCAGTGGGATGGTTAATGATGGAAACTCTGGTCCCAACATACGGACTCTCTGCTGATGGTGTTGGTGACATAGTGCCTCTTCTGTTGAGTTGTTATGCACTAAGGATTACACACATACACACACCTTAATACAAACCACACAGACTTCTCAATACACAGAGGAGAGCTCTGTGTATGTGCGAGTGTCAAAGGAACTGAAAAACATAAACTCTAGCCATTTACACACATCAAACAATCACATGCTGGACTCACAGTGACGCATAGAGGAATAATCTTACTCTGTACTTCTGTACAACACTGACAAATACACACATGAACGTAATCTGGAAAAAGGAGTTATGACACCTGCATGCAAGATACACAGAAGGTCTGATAGAAATCTAAGCATTGTGACGTGGATGATGACTTTGGAACGGTAAGGGTTTCTTTTTTACTTGTTTTGTGCTATCCTGCATTAGATATAGCAAATCAAAAACTGAAGTTGATGGTATCAGTTAAAACTGTTTAATATAAAAGTTTTTTGTTTGTTTTTTTGTCGTTGGATAATGTCTGTTTATAAATATTTAAGGTACAGGTAGATTTATTTGAAATGACATCTTCTGCACCTATATAACACTTTCAAAGAGATGCTATGAAGTTTTTAGAGTCCATACTTTAGAGATATATTTAGGATAAAGTTAAAAAAGTTTAGAAATTATGTCCAAATCACACAATTTAAATTTTGTGATTTGGAAATGTATTTTCCCTCCTTTGCATTTCTTCTATGTTAGCCTATTTTGTATTCTTAAATGTTTCAGCTATTATTATTATCATTCTATTAAAATTTATTTTATTTATGAAGAGAAAATTTAAAAGGTATTGAGTTAAAAATTAATATTCCCTTACTTAATGCTTTTTCCACGGCCTGTACCAACTACACTGAGTGTTTTTGAGAACAGGAATATTTATTTTATATAATTGTTTAGGAAATAATTTTCCAAAAGTTTTTTAATTTTAACTTTAATTTTTTTAATTTATTTTAGCATGACTGGTTTGCTTGCAGTCAGTCCACATTTATCAATCAGATTTAAGTATGGAATTTGAAACGGCAATTTAAAAACCTGACATATTTGGAGCCAACAAAATGTTGACACTTTGCTTTGGATTATTGTCCTGCTGCATAACCCAAGTGCTTGTGATTTTAGAGTAATTAAAATGGTTGAATATTCTAATATAGGATTAGTAAACTACGGTATACATTTCATAATTTTATCAGATACATTTAAACAATTATTTTAATGAACTACTTTAAATGATATTTATCATTGTTATTATCATTGTAAGTAGTAATAGTAACTTATTTTTTTAAATTAAGAAAACTGAAGTTAAAAAAACAACAATATAAAAAAAAACAATTATATTAAGTAATAACTAAATGAAAGTTATAATTATTATCATTGTTAGTAGAACTAGTAGTAGTTACTTACTTGTTTAAATTAGGAAATCTGAAATAAACAAACTAAAATACAACAATAATAAGATCAATAACTATTAAATAATGTAAATATAAAAAAATATTAACATTTTCATTTTTACTAGGAGCCCAGAAAATTCATTGTTAAATATAATATTTTATTAGATATAAATTATGTTTATTTTCAATTTATACAGGTAACTTTTACGTTTAGTGACTGAATGTGAATTATGTTTCTAGAACACAATTGTCCAGTCGTTTTAATGCTTAAACAGGGGAGACTACATCAAACCCAGTTTGTTGTTTTAGCAAGAGGAGGTCATCTGTCAGAGTTATGAAACCTTTCAATGGTGTTTTGTTTCATCAGAAATGTTTTACACTCTCTCTCATTTCTTCTCTCCCATGAAGTTTAAGTAAATAAATAGAAAACCTTTCAATGCACCTTGTGAAGACTAGTTTTGCCTTTTTCATGAAGGTTGGAGTTTGTGAGTAATAATTGGCTCAGAATAGTTTTTTAACAAAGAGATAATGAAGTGTCTGTTTGTAAATGACGGTAAAAAACTATATGCATCTAATCAGAAAATGTTGACAAAACCAGGATGTGTAAAAACTCACAGTTTCCGTTTTTAGTGCTTCTATAGTTTAGTTATGCTACACAGGGGATTTTACGGTTTGAGTAATTTCTCTCCTTTTTCACCATGTATTTTGGCATGTCAAAGAGCATGGGAGCCTGAGAGTCGGTCTGACCCAACAGGCAAGGCAGGAGATGGACAGCAGGCAGGGGTTTTCCCAGGCCACTTCGTCGTACTGCTTTAACAACATTCTATAAATATAGACTACTGATAGATTTAGAATTACTGATAGATTTACCTAGAATTGTAAAGTGAAGAGGAACATCTTTTTCTTGATATCTACAATAAGTTTCCTATTTTTTCATTGTCCTTTTAAGGGGCCTCAAAAGAAATAAATTACCTTTTTTTTTTTCAAAAAAACCTTCCTCTCTCTACAGTACACTGCCTGAAGCTCTTAGCATATATTTCATCATGCAACCTTCATGTAGATATTTGGATTAGTATTAGTCTAATTAGTCTAATAAAACAATTTTGATCTTATCTCTATAATCTGGGGTCCAACAAAGCTGCATTTCTTGGGGCTCTGAATGCTATGGGATGGAATAGAATGGTGTGGCACTTTGATATTGTATACTGTTTTTGTTTGAAGGGCTCTGCAAAAAATTCCAAAAAAATCTCGGTTCAGCCTTTCCACTTTTTTGTCTTAAAGCAACTACAAATGTATGTTTTAATCCAGCACCACTAAATGCATACAGTGCAGCTCTTTGCATTCAGAAGTCAGAGAGAAGAATGAAAAACACTTTTTTTTTCTTTTTTAGAACATAAAGCTGATCAAGCTTGTAGGAGGAACTCTTGGAAGCCAGTCATGACAGTTTTACTTACTTTACTAACAATAGCGCTGAGCTTGAGCTATATTAAAAAACAGAATGTAAAACAAATACTAAATATGTAAGGCTGGTAGAGAAAATTCCCAGAAAACCTGGAGCCGTGATCACAGGAAAATTAGCCAGTATATGCATCCCACACCTCTCAGATTATCATTTGTTGAACTATTTGAAATAAACTTGATAATTTCCCACCTTTCACAAATTTAAACGACTGTGGTGGTCATTAACATTAAATAATAAATCTGAATCTTTTAAAGTTTAATTTTGAATGTTCAGGCTAAAATGATAAAAAGCTAAGTGGTTTTAATTTAGGCATTTATCTCACATTTACACATTACCCAAATGGTGCTAGCCATTTTTTTTTATTTTGGTTTTTTTTTGGGTGCCTTTAGGTGTTGGATAAAGCCTCCCAGTGCAGTCCCCTGATTTTGAGGTTGCTGTGGAAAATTCTCCTTTGGGATTTGACTATATACACACACTAACACAAATACACTTGCACACACAGCTTGAAAGCCTTGCAGTCAACACTTCATCAGCAAGTGAGGTCAACTCTCTCACACTTCATACAATGGGTGTATACAGATACACAAACACTCAGTCACTGAAGAAATAAAAACAGCAGCTCTCTCTCTTTCTCTCTTTTTTTTTTACCCACACAAGCACATAGACACTGACACAGTTTGGAGCTGACTAACCAATCAGAGTAAAGTGGAGTAGGTCCCCCCAGAAGTGGGTGGGAGAGCTGCTCAAGCTGTTTCAAGACACATAAAGTTTGTGTTGGTGGTTTGCAGAACTTTTCAGCTCACTACTCCTCTGAAACAACTTTACTTTTCATCATCTGGATTAATTTTTTTTCTAATTGAACTCTGGGGTCGGTCAGAGCACAGGTTAAATGTGGAATGGCTGAACTGGTGCAAATCAGAAAGAAAAACCTGCAAATACCTATCTCTAGGTAAGACATAGGCTTTTGGTTTATAGAGATTTTATTATGCATCAAACTGTTTAAATGTCATCCGATAATATAAGATAGAAAAATTGCTGAATTTCTGGATTGGAGACACAACAAATGTTCTTTCTTATAAGTTGCATTTCTCTCAGGGTGGTGGTTACTTGCTTTGCAGAAATGGAAACTTGTGACTCAGTAAATACCTTCTTGTGCAGATGGTTTCAGCAGATATTACGCCTGTCATGTAAGAGCAAAAACAAGGCACTATTCTCATACATTTAGAAGTTATACACCACTTGCCAGGGGTGTAAGTTGGTTTCTAAGGAAAAAAAAAAGTTTCTTGCTACAAATGCCGCAGGCAAAGACACTTGTCTTGCCGACTTACTGTGGGGGGGAGAGCTTCTGCACAGTTGGTGGGTCATGTGGTTTTTGTTTTGGTTACACACTGATGTACATCTATATGAAGAGGCCAATTGCCTGTTGAATAATGAGAATGCTAGAATTTCTTGATCTATTTTAACAATTAAAATGAGGTTAGAGTAATTCAAATTATAATATGTGATCTTCTCTGAATCAGAAATTTGAAATAAATAAACTTTTTTTTAAATTTAGATGTAAAATACAAAGAGAGAGAAATAATCTAACCAGTGAGCTCAACTTTGTAGCTGTTAGGTTATTATTACATATGATATCTGGCACCAAAAAGATAGCAAATTGTCAGTCAAAAAGGGGATTTCTGATTATGCTATAAACACGGTTTTATGAGAATTCTTGACTCGTAATTTCCTGTGAGCGTCATGTCAAGGGCTTTCCAACTCCCAACAGTCAAATCAAAAAGCATTGCCTTATCATGAGAGATTACTTGAGATTCAAAGTGAGCCAAGGAGGTATGCTATTTCTACAACTCCACAGCTTTTAAAAACCCCTGCCAGCATGAAAAACACTTGAAAAAGCTGTGAGCGTCTTATCCGTAGCGGCTGAGTTCCCAGTGGAACCCCAGCTTGAAAACTGTTGATCTCCTTTTGTGTGTTTAATTAGTGTTTTAGAAAATAACATCAATGGAAGCTATATGTTGTGAGATCAAAGTAATCTTTTTTAAACAGATTTCAATTTCTACAAACGAGACACATTATTTTTTCCCTACTTTATCAGATCTCAACCAGGTTTACCTTTGAGATTAGACTAAAAAAACAAAAACAAAAAACAGGCGGTGGTTAAAATATTGATGACACATGGTGGAGGCATTAACTTTTTGTTCCATTGCAATGGTTGTGTATGCTTACCCCTTTTTCTAACTCATAACGCCATTAAGTAATTCCAAGCGGTGGAACGTTGTCTCAGAGGTGCTCAAAATTTAGGCAGGGTTATATTTCTTAAATTTGTATTTTTTTATTTAATTCATGTTACATAATACCCTAAACAAAGGAAGCTTTTCTCTCTCATGGAAAGTTTGCTTCTGATGCTGCCCTTTTAGCAGCGGTTGTCCCTGGACAGTTTGACATTTATGCAATTTCCCAATGATTCAGTTCTACTTATTAAGATTTTAATGTACTGTTTATGCATGACAAAGAAAGAGGGCTTCCAAATTATAACACTTTAGTTTACAGAATCTCATCAAGTTTAAGTTGATTTATACAGTAGTACACCATGCAAATAAAGCTCAAAGTACTTTTAAAACAGCAGACAAGCAGCGAAACAATGTCTTAAACAGCTTTTATTAGCTTTGAATGTTTGCGGTTATCTCAGTTGTTATTAGGGCCGGTACATTTAGTTGGTCAATTTACCATTTTATTTATCCAAATGTGAATTCCCCGTAACTTGACCTGTGTTTTCTACTTTTAGGTTGAGAAGCATGCTGAAGAAGATTGAGGAGAAGGATGTTGATTTTGAAGAAATAAAAAAAAATTTGGATTTCACTGCATCGTTACTGGAGGCAGTTTATCTCGATGGAACAAGGTAAGGCAATATAAATAAATCCAAGGTGGCCTAAAAATGCAGTAATTGTAGTTGCAAGGAGTCACATAGGTCAGAAAAACAATAAGCTAGATTGATTTAAAAGTGTAACATGTAACATCAACTTTTTGAGATATGTGAAATCTAAGCCATAAAAAATATCCTTTATAGGCTCGCAGAGGAAAGTCGGCAGCAAGTGGAAAATATATATCTATATATATTTTTTAAAGATTCTTTTTATAAACAGCAGCTTTTAAAAGATATTTATGGTGTATAGCAAGCATTTACAGTTATACTGAAAGTTATATTTTATAAAACAACAAAACAAAATATAACGCTAACATTTCCCCTCCAACCTTCCTTTCTCGTATGATTCTCGATATCCTGATGGAAATGTTCACAACATAAAAGAACAACTTTACAGTTATCAATAATGGCATAATCAGATTAAAAGAAAATGTGCAGCAGAGTAAAATAAATATAAATAAATAAATGTCGTAATCTGACATATTATACAGTATTTTAGCAATGCTGAGTCCCTAATGACGCTGAACAGATTAGGTAGGAAATTGCAAGTTCAAGGTTACAGGCCAAATTGACAATTTTCCTATTTACAGGAATAATTCCCTTGAGGATCTTAATACCTCAGCTGTTTGACTAGGTTGGTGTGCTAAATGAGCTGGCAGTAAAGACATAATGTTACATTACATCCCTTTATGCTGATTCAAGACACAACCTAGAGAGACTAACAAGGAGGCAATAAGAGAGCTTATTGACATGAATTAATTTCATTATTTCAGCATTTGGACCTTGGCAGAAGACAAAGAGCCATTCTGATAATGATAGAGCAGATTTATCAAAATAGAGATGTGGAGGACTGATTGGAGGGAGAGGGAAGGCTGGAGAAGGAGGTAGACCAGGCCAGGGAAGGGGCTAGAGAGGGCTTGCAGCACGGTTTGAAGGGGGATATTCCACAATGAATGAATTAAAAATGAGAGCTTTGGATGCTGAAGATGCTTAGAGTGCAAAAGAAAGTTGGCAGAGGTGGATGTGGATGATGTGAGAGGATGTACAGGTAAGGCTTTGCAAAGTCCTCCAGCTTAAAAATACTTCTAGGCTTCATTTTGAAGCATCAGCCACAAGACAAGAGATAACAGGAAACATCTAAAATTACTCAATTAGTTTTTTGGTTATTTATCCTCCATCTCATTCTTGGTTTCAATACCCATACTTGTTTTTTGACGTAGCACACTAAACCCACTGAAAACTGGCTGAGTAATTGTGAAGAGCCAAAAAGCTATTTTTATTCATTTAATTTTTTAAATGGGTACACTGTCAGGGTTTGATGGAAATTAGTTGAGGACCTAAATGCAGAAAAGAGGCAGAGATTAGTGTGCTGATTTATTGGGAAATTGATAGCAACAGAAGAACACATTCAAGAAACCAAAAAACAGGAGATACCAGGGAGAAACAAGACACAGGCAGCAAAGCAATGAAGCAAAAACACAACAAGAAACCAATGAACTGCAGAGGCAGTGTATATATGGAGAACAGAACAAAGAATGGGCTAATGAACTTATATGGAGCAGGTGTGGGTAGAAGGAACTAGAAGGCAGCCAAGGGAAAAAGAAACAGACACAAGGGGGCAACAGAGAGTAACACAAAACACAACACTGCCAGAAAATAAAAATAATAATAATAATAATAAACAAAGGGCATAACCCTGACATACTGTACACTCCAGATTCTAAAGTGCAGTTTTCAATGTTGTCCATTGTACCAAACTCATTACTGTATAGCTGTAGCTTTGACTTCAGAAATGTTGTGTCCCTTTGCAATTAGTAAGGGGCCTGAGGTTAACTTTTCACCAGCCACTGAATCAGGTGGACTGTGAAATCCACCAGCCACATGGTATTTTGACTAGATCTACATCATGACATCTGGTCTGATTTCACTTTCTTAGAAGCCATATACACTCACCGGCCACTTTATTAGGTAGACATGTAGACATGGTCAAGACAATCTCCTGCAGTTCCAGCATCAGTATGGGAAAGAAAGGTGATTTGAGTGACTTTGAACGTGGCATGATTGTTGGTGCCAGAAGGGCTGGTCTGAGTATTTCAGAAACTGCTGATCTACTGGGATTTTCACGCACAACCATCTCTAGGGTTTACAGAGAATGGTCCGAAAAAGAAAAAACATCCAGTGAGCGGCAGTTCTGTGGGCGGAAATGCCTTGTTGATGCCAGAGGTCAGAGGAGAATGGCCAGACTGGTTGGAGCTGATAGAAGGGCAACAGTGACTCAAATAACCACCCGTTACAACCAAGGTGGGCAGAAGAGCATCTCTGAACGCACAGTACGTCGAACTTTGAGGCAGATGGGCTACAGCAGCAGAAGACCACACCGGGTGCCACTCCTTTCAGCTAAGAACAGGAAACTGAGGCTACAATTTGCACAAGCTCATCGAAATTGGACAATAGAAGATTGGAAAAACGTTGCCTGGTCTGATGAGTCTCGATTTCTGCTGCGACATTCGGATGGTAGGGTCAGAATTTGGCGTCTACAGCATGAAAGCATGGATCCATCCTGCCTTGTATCAACGGTTCATCCCTTTATGACCACAATGTACCCAACTTCTGATGGCTACTTTCAGCAGGATAATGCGCCATGTCATAAAGCTGGAATCATCTCAGACTAGTTTCTTGAACATGACAATGAGTTCACTGTACTCAAATGGCCTCCACAGTCACCAGATCTCAATCCAATAGAGCATCTTTGGGATGTGGTGGAACGGGAGATTCGCATCATGGATGTGCAGCCGACCAATCTGCGGCAACTGTGTGATGCCATCATGTCAATATGGACCAAACTCCCTGAGGAATGCTTTCAGCACCTTGTTGAAACTATGCCACAAAGAATTGAGGCAGTTCTGAAGGCAAAAGGGGGTCCAACCCGTTACTAGCATGGGGTACCTAATAAAGTGGCCGGTGAGTGTACACGGCAAACCCAACAGTGCATTTCCTCTGTGGTGGTCGCGAACCTCTCTGTTCATTCCCACATCAAATCAAAACTTCTGTTTTTCAATTTTTTATAAACTATTCCTGACCTTTCTGTCCATCACATCCTTTACATGCTGGGAGTATTGGCCTAGTGGGTTAGAGCAGTGCACTTACGGTCTTAGAGGGTTGCAGGTACCCGGTTCAATCCCCACAACCTCCACTCTGGATTTATGCAGAAAACCCTTAACCCCTGATTGCTCCCTGGGTTGCACACAATGGCAGCCCACTGTTCCCTGAGGGGATGGGTCGAAATGCAGACAACATATTTCCCCATTGTGGGACAGTAAAGGTATTTACATTTCTTTTTTTTTACATTACAGCCTGTGGCTCCCAAATAAGCCAATATATCTTGTCACATCTTGTTTTTAAAAAATACAAGAAAAAAGTGGGGCTTGTGTAAAAAAATAAGCTATGTGATTGGCAATTAGATTGACAGTTTCACCCACCAATCACAAAAGGTACATGCATTTGGCGTTCGGGCGGGTGTGGACCTGAAGTCCTTATGTTAGTGTACAAATAACACCGGGTTTCATTCATTTACAAGGAGAAGTCCGATTTTCTCTGATTAAAGGTCTACGGTTGTAATCTGTGCACAAGCTCAGTTAGGTTGCATGACATAAATACCCCGGCTAACTTTAATAAGACACTGAAACAGTGCAGCAGTCAGAAATGCATGGTGAATAACCTGCAATGTAGATGAATGTCAGCTGACGGTTGGTGGAACCCACAGAGAAGTTTACCGTCATTCATAAAACAGTGATTATATGGTTACAGCAAATGCACCTGCTGCATGCTCAAAGGAGAAAAAACATACCTGAAGATTCCCGCTGCCAGTCTTTGTAGCTCAAAATGTAATCCTTCACCGGTCAGGAGTGACGGACTAATGCTTAGAGTGTATAGTTTCTGTGTTAATCCATGATTTTACTTGTTATTTAAAACACTGACCTTTATTTTCAGGATAATAAGTAGAGATTATTCCTTTATTATTTTATGATTTTACTTCTGTTTCCATTCAAACAATCAATGTCTGATCTTAGACAGTGTCTGGAGTCAGAGGACGATCTTCAGCAGCTGCAGTCAGATGGAGTGCCATCGGAGGTCACTGACTGGTTGGCGTCCACCTTCACCCAGAGGATACGACGACCTTTGAGACGCTCAGATGAGAAGCCCAAGTTTCGTAGCATTGTGCATGCAGTGCAGGCTGGGATTTTTGTGGAAAGGTAGTACATCTCAAACCTTTCTTTTTGATATTTCATGAGAAAAGGGAGTAGAACCTCTTCTCTGTATTCTGTAGGTGATCATTATTGAATAAGACATATAGATAGACAGATATTTAGCAAAACATGTAGAGCACGTATTTCCTGTTTCAGTGTTTAAACTTTAAAGCTCATTAAGTTTATTTTACAACTACAGATGATAACTGTAAAACATTAGCCTTATTTCATTCCTGTAAAACATTCTTTCAAAAAGGGTAGGGACCTTAGAGGATTTGTATAAACACCTCCTGAGTCAGGTTTGCTGCACAGTATCAACATCTGAACTTTAACTGAACTCAGCATAAACATTGCATTATTCCAGGATGTTCAAGAGGGCGTACACAGCGACCATGCCAGACCAACCTGCAGCGGTCGTAACCTGCTTAAGGGTACTTCTGCAATCATCTCAAATCTCACAGTGTGCAAAATATTGGCTTGATATATGGCTGAGTTTTAGAAAAAAGATCAGTTTAGGTATGCACTGGCAGAACTGTTACTGTACTTGTCTCTCTTTCTCTTTAGGATGTGGATCGTTGGAGCTTTGATGTTTTTGCTCTGAACTCTGCCAGCTCCGATCATGCACTACAAACTCTGTTCTTTGAACTGATCACAAGATATGACCTCAACAGTCGCTTTAAGGTCTTTAATATTTTACTGATGTTGTATAAAGATGTCTTTCAACAAATAGATTTTTCCATGCATTTATGTGTTTTGTCTAGACATCCCTAAGTGACATTAACCCAAATTACTTATTCAAACTAAGCGTAACTGATGGAAAATAACCAGAGACTGTTTCCATTTTATGGTATTTGAAAATGCCAATCTTTGAACCATCTGCATTATTTAACCTTTTTACCTAATTCAGGTTGTTTTTCATGTTAAATTCAGGCACAGGTATTAATTGATTATATAATACATTCTCTAGATTCCTATCGCATGCCTGACTGAATTCCTGTCTGCCCTGGAAAAAGGATACTGCAAATACAACAATCCATATCACAACCTTATTCATGCGGCTGATGTGACTCAGACCATGCACTGTCTGCTGCTGCGTTCCGGCCTCGTGGTACGGCACACTCCAATGAATACTAAAGTAAAGCAGCTTTCTTTGCAGCTAATTCCTTACATTCACATAACTTTTTAAAGAAAATGAAAAACATTCTCGTTTAATTTGGAATTACTGTAGTTCTATTTATTTTTAACACTCAAATGGCATATATATTTACTACTACCATCTCCCTCTCAAATCTGTCCGTCTTTCAAGTTGTGCTTGAATGTTTCCATACCCTTCCATTAAAGACAGAAAAAAATCAGCTGCCCGTAACATAAATAGAAATTGTACTTTAATTACTTTAAGCACTGTAATTAGTACCTTTTTTTTTTTTTTGCTATTATTCCATTTTTCAGTTTTGTGGTATTTGAATTACTACTGTAAATTTATGATTTTCTTTCAGAGGAAGGTATGTGAACTTTCAAGCACAACTGTACATACACAAGTTATCAGCTTTAAATTATTCTTTTTCTATGTTGTTGCAGAAATAGACTAAAAAATATGCAGTAATGTAAAATAATATTCACTGTCGGTTTTTCATCTGATGTTTTAGCAAGCCAGTGTTTTATCCTTTGCGTGTGAGAGTGTTACGGTGATTGATAAAAAATTTCTGAGTCAGTGGCTTATAGACGTGGCTTATAGACGATTAATTTCAAAACTATCACTGACTCACTCATTGTAGAATTAGAACACTAAACACTTTTTTTGATAAAAACAGAGCTCCCAAGGTGTAAAATAATGAATCAACAATGTTGATTTTGTTGGAATTAAGAGTATTTAAGGATTGTGCATTTGTTAAACAGACAATGCTGAGTAGTTTTGTTTTCTGAAAATGTAAATTCAACAAAATATGGTGTTAAAGCCTCTCAGAAAGTGACTGTAAAGTCATGATGTGTCTGATGTTACTTTCTTACTTCTTCTTGCATATAAAAGCATTTTGTTATTTGTTCGTGTTGTTCAGCACTTAGATGTTTTGAAACATTACACGTCTGTTCCATCTGGCATACAGTATTTACTTGTTTATTCATTATTTTGTCCCTTTTCTACATTAAGCACTGGCTGACAGAGCTTGAGGTGATGGCTTCGCTGTTTGCTGCTGCCATTCATGACTTTGAACACACAGGAACCACAAACAACTTTCACATCCACACAAGGTCAGCTTCATTTTTTTGCTGCATCTTTTATAAACTTCAACCATTCTGCACAAAGTGCATACTGTGTAGATGTCACATCCTGTTCTGTAATACCCAAAGAGCTATAGATAGAAGGCAGGTTTCAAAGTGGAGAGAAAATAGGTTTTATTTAAAACTTTTTAGGGACATTTAAACCATTTGGGGAATGGGACAAGAGCTTATTAAAGCAAACATAACTTTATGGAAGGAAAAACTGTATTTTTAGATTTTTTCCAATGCAGTCTCTTGGTACCAAATTTGTTTGTTTAATCTTTATAATAATGAAAATATCTAACCATAGTTAAATATATGTCTTCGATACTGCATAGCAACGATAATAAAATTCTTATATGTTAAGAGTAGCAGAAATGCTTTCAGTGTTATCTGTGTCAAAGTCCAAAAATTATTGAAAATATTTATATATTTATTAGGTTGTACTGCTTTACTTTTTTTCTAATTTCACATCACGTTCACCACACTTCCTTTACATTGTATTTAATCGAAAAAACAAAAGTAAAATAAAATACTTTTTTTCTAACAGTCAGATTCTTTTATCTTTCACGGAGTCAAAACACAGCAAGAACACAAACCAGGTAGAAAAGAATCACCGGACTGCTGTTCTCAATCCAGACAGCCTTCAGCCTTAGGACGTCATTATGCTTCTGGCGCACATATGAATGACACAGGTCAATTGGAACTACAGCTTTTGAGACAAGAAATAAAAAATATATAAAAAAAACAAGGATGCACAAATGTAACGACCAGCTAAAGCTCTTTGTGATAAAACCCAAAAACATATTAATGTATGTACATGAGCATGTGTCACAGATTACATGTCACAGTAAAATGCATTTTGATCAAACTTCGTGGGTGTCATTGTTTTGTTAAGGCTTCCGACCCACATGCAAAGACAACAAACTCCCAGCAGATAAACAGATCAGATAATTGAGTTTGTTTAAGAGGAGGGGGTAAGGCAAAGGGGAGATCAGGAACTTTATGGGAGGCATGAGCTCTGAAAACAGACCACAGGATTAGGACTGGACAGAGTGAGGGAATTAATCCAGCAGGCCGCCAGATTACATGTGTGTGGGAATCCTTCTGCCAGGTTTAGATGAGTGACGTCCCAGGTTGTGGCCTCAAGTCGGTGGTGTTGACTTTGGTTCTGTCAGATAAAACATTATATTGAGAGGATGATTATAGCTGCAGGGCGGGTAGGCTGTGAAGATGGAGCAGTTCCAGTCCGGTAGATGAATCCAGTTAACTTCTTGGTAATCGGTTGGTGACTCAGTAGAGTAGTTTGCAGACGCATTCTAAAAACGGTAAAATGAAAATAGCAAACTGAGATTAATAGGGACAGAAAGTATTTCCAAGTGTTGAGAGGCTGAGAGTTACCGTGTGTAACACTCTGGCAAACAGTGACTGGAGTCCTGCTCCTCTTATGCAGCGCGGGTAATGAGGATGATTTTCCGCACTATAAGGCACAGCACATTATAAGGCACATCTTCAATGAATAGCCTAATTTACCTTTTTTTTTTTAATATAAGGTGCATTGCACTGTAAGGCACATAGAATAGAGGCTACTGTAGTGGTGGGGTTGCGTTATGCATCCACTAGATGCAGCGGCACTACAGAGAATGTCAATAAACAGTCAGATAAGTGAGCCAAACTTGACTTCTCATTCCCTGTGGTGTGGTGTGTGGAACCTCCTAGCTGTTGATGATGTACTCTGGTACCTTGTTTTAGCAGTAAGCGTGGAAAGAGGCCAGCTTTTATTTGTAGTCTTTTTGCAGTTGCTGCAAAACATTAGTCTGTGTGCAGATGAGATTACGACTTTTCATAAACCGAAAGCACCAATAAGGACCGCCCCTTAAGTAATTGATGTTGAGTTTGCGTGCTAGCACTGTTACCTTCATTCAAATAGTATTTATTGACACACTTCTACTTGCTGCTGTCTGTTCAATAACCCACTGCTCGATTTTATCCTCTAACTGTATCCATCTTGTTTTGTTCCCTTTGAAACAGTGTTTAGTCTCCTTTACTTGGTTGAGGTCATCTTCTTGCTTCCTCCACTTCCGCACCATTGATTCATTAATGTTAAATTCTTGAGCTGCTGCTCTATTCCCATGTTTACTGCATAACTGATAGCATTGACTTTAAACTCTGCATCGTATACGTTACTCTTGAAAGGTGCCATTATGGGGTCTTAACTCTCAAAAATGGAATTGAAAATTACCAGCATACACCGCGCACTACTTCTTTTATGCGGGAAAAAGGGAGATGGCGGCTGCTCCCCATAGTTGCGAGCCCTGTTGAAGCTCAGTCTTGATCCATACATAGGGTGCACCGGAATATAATGCGCACTGTCTGCTTTTGAGAAAAAAGAAGGCTTTTTATAGTGCAGAAAATATGGTACATATAATTTAAGTTGATTTACTTAAGAAGTCTGCCTCAACAAATGGGAACCAACTTTCATGTAATTATAAAAAGCCATTTCCACGGTAAAGCAAATAAAAAAATTTAGACTTTTATTTGATGGGTGATAATTATATCCATTATATATAGTTTATGTCAGTAAATCCATGTAACTATTACAGAGTGTACCTTTAAAAATTACCTTCAGTGGACAACAAATAATTTTAAAGTAACCTAATAAGCCAATAACAAAACAAAAAAACTTAGGCAAAAATCAGAATGAGTGACCATAAAGTCTTCCCCCATTATGGTGCTCTGCATGATATCACCCAGTCAGCACTGCCTGGCCTGGATCAGAGTGTGCTTACCTGAGTCAAACCATTTCTCCTCCATTTAGCAGTTTAGGAAGCATTAGCAGGTAATTACATTACTACAATTCTTGATATAGTTTTGTGCCATGAAATATTTGATTTACCTATATTCTGCTTTAAAAGACTCGGCCAGAAAAAAACACTTCTCGTAGGATTGTATGCCCATGAAATTCTGCTGGATTTGTTAGCTAGAACTATGAATATATAAATGTCTGCACAGCAAGTGGTTAATATAGTAGTTTCTTTAAGTGCACAATTTGCAGAGGCTTATGAATAAAATCTTACTGGAAAATTCTAAGAATCATTTTTTAGTACCTATTTGAACACTCTAATATGTAAAATGGCTTATCAAGAGATTTGTTAATTACCTTGTTAATAGTGAATCATTCATGCACAGAAACTCATCATTACAGTTATGCAGTCACAGTTATTAAATTGCACCCTAAGGCTTCTACTTTTATCACTTTATTTTAAACCCCTCCCCAGTTCGAAACAGTCATAGACTGTATCTTTATACATTAATATGCTTCAGGGCCATGAGATCAGATGATTTTCTGTGTATTTGTAATATCTTTCTTTTTGTCTGTGTTCCAGGTCAGAGTTTGCTCTGATTTATAATGACAGATCTGTGCAGGAAAGTCATCACTTAAGTGCAGCTTTTCGCCTGCTGCAGGACGACAAGCTGAACATCTTCATTAATTTGACTCGAGAGGAGTGGATGTAAGATAATTAGGTTTATTCCTTTTGAATCTTCACTGGTATTTTACATTAAATTCAAGAAAATAACAGAAATAAAATAGATGTAGAAATCAAAATTAATAATGAAACCAACTGATGTGAATTAGCTATTAGTAATAGTTATCAAAAGATGTTTTGGAGTTTATCCTAATTATTTTTATAAGCTGTAAAAACTATAAACATAAAAGGATCCAGATTTTCCACCAAAATTCAAACTGACCTTATGAATGGTATTAGCCAACAAGACACAACTAAATTAAACAACTAAAAAATAAAATAATTTTACTATAACCATAGAAATATGGCTTCAACTGATCAGATCAAAAATTGGATCTTTTTCAATATAGTAATCACTTTGCTTTCTTTTGTGAAATATAAAAAAATCAAACAAGATACAGAATTTTCATAGATATTTTCTTAAGGTATCCTGGTCCTTTGTTCAAACAGTTAACAGTTCAAGCAGTCAACAGCAATTATGGAGGTGGGTTCTGTATCCCTGAGATAGATGTTTGTTGGTGAGAAATGCTTGTATGTACAGTAAAAAAACAAATCCAGGGGATGCTGGATGATTTCTGTGCAAACTTGAAAAGAGCAGCCACTCAGAGGTAGAAGAAGCTACTATTCATAATGTAACATGAACAGCCAATTGCACAAATGTGGACAGAAAATGCTCTGTGGCCTAAAGAAACTGTGATTATAATGCTCTTTTGTTTAGCTATGACCATTGTGATATTTGAATAAAAAAAAGGTCCTAACATGGGAACACCAATGACATTCCTTTGTGGTTGTGTTTTGGGACAGACTAGGGCAGTTTCTAAAATGGATAAGGTAATGAAGAATATCCATTCTAGTGAAAAAACATCTGAACGCATCAGCCTGGAAGCTTGTCAACATCTTGGTCTTCCAACTACATGAAAATCTGTGGGACTAAGCTAATGAATTGAAATCAAAGCTTTCAAATAGACATCACAAAATCATTAAGTTTACCCAGAGGAAATATGTAGGCAGCAATAAAAAGCTGTATGCAAGATATGTGGGCTACAACATCAGTCGATGAACCAGCTCTGTCATAGAGATTTGGCTCCAACTGAAACTATAGGGTTAAACTCCCCTAGACAACAATAAGACTCTACAAAAGATCATGCTATGCAATAAGGAGTAGTTGAAAAGTGAATATGTTTCATAACTTATTACTGCAGGTACATATAGCAGACATAATGATATTACAATGCAGAGTTTACATAATTGATGGGTGTTGGCTTTGGTTTAAATCTAATGCCCCCTTGTCAGTGTAAACATCCCCATTGGAGTTTGTTTTGAAAAAATGATTAACAGCATGTATACTGTCTGTATTATTAAGCCGTTTGCTTATATATCCCAGACCCAGTGTGGCTGTAATATACACGGAGGAGCTGTGCAGAGATAAACACAGCAGTATGCTGCAACAGGATCCTTTAGCAGTCAGTGTTACCATGAGAACAAGGAAATCCATCAGTGAAGCTAAATAGGTTACCACCTCACAGTGTCATCCTCCTAACTACTTCTACTTTATATGGTTCCTTCATGTGCTTCAAGGTCAGCTGCTGAACTTTGTGTCTGTCTGTGTGTGTTTACAGGGAGATGCGATCCCTTGTTATAGATATGGTTTTGGCCACTGACATGTCCTCCCACCTACTTCAAGTTAAAGCCATGAAGTCCTGTCTGCAGCAACAGGAGCGGTAGGTTGAAAACTTGGAGTTTATCTGTTGGATCTTTTAAGACTAGTGAGATGTTTTCAACTAAAACTGGAATGCCTCATGACTGCAGCACAAACAACCAGAGCATTTTTCTTTCTCCGTCAGGATTGATAAGCCCAAAGCGCTGTCTCTGTTACTGCACACAGCTGACATCAGCCATCCATCCAAGCCCTGGGCTCTGCACTCTCGCTGGACCAAAGCCTTAATGGAGGAGTTCTTCAGGCAGGTAAGCATCTAAGTAAATCTGAACTATCAAAGGCAATTTTTTGTTCCTCCTTTGAATTTAAAAGCTCATTCTTAGATTTATGTTCAGTAATTGGATCTAATCATCAGCATTAGAGGGATTCCTAGAAAGCTGTAACTTTCATCTATAAAAAAGGACAAGTTAAAGGTTGTGGAAATGTCAGTTTCATTTCCGCTAGCTCATATGATTGTACTTGTTTGTGTGAAAAAAATATTTGGGAATTAATCAAAATATGCATTTAAAAACAGTTGGGACCTTTATATGTTCCTAAAAAAACATTTGCCCTCTTACATTTTCTAAGCTTATACAGAAATTTTCTGGGGTGAAAAAAGAATATCACATCACAGCTGTTGTAACTGAAGTCCAAATTACCAAGCGGGTTGACTCTGATGTGGTTATCATTTTCTTTAAATTCCATATTAAAGGAACAACTAGTTATTCTCTGAAATTCTCCTCTAAGAGATCTGTGCAGGAAATGATTCACTGGAATGTCAGAAGGTTTTTAAATGTAAAAAAGCAAGAAAAAAAATCCTGCTGTTCCTACAATGCTGTTAAAAACTGTTAATTCCATTGCAACATTATTCTGTTTTTGCTTATTTTGTCATATATAAGAACTTTTGTTGTTCTTATGTTTGTGAACGTTTGTCACCTATGAAAAAAAGAGCAAATTATTTCTAAATTGTTCTCCTAATAACACGTTTTAGACTAAAAGACCTTCAAAAAAATGAATGAATAATACCAAATGAAAAATAGAATACAGCTTAGTGTTGCAGCGTTTGATTTTTAACAATATTATGCTCATCAATTTTGGCTTTAAACAAGTTTCAGCTTTCACTAGAGGAACTAAAAAAGGTTTCATTACTTGGCTTAATTCTCATTCGTACATTATGTTCTGCCATTGATATTTGTATTTTTGAATATTTGCACCTTTTATATAAAGAAAACCTCAAAATAACTTTAAAGTGATAAATATAACATTTGAGGAGTTTAGTTTGTATGAGATAAGTTTCTGTCCCAAAACAGAGTATGCTGAGTTGTTTTGATGCTGAGGTGTGGGCTATATGTTGAAATCAGTTTTTAGTGATTTCGGATTAGGTAACAATGAAAACATTTTAGCTGCTGCATGTTTAAAAATTGAACTGGTGAAAACATTTTTATATACTAATTACAGTGCTGACCGCGGCGCAACTTACTATCTTTCAAAAACAGGAGTCAACTCATACTTTATGAGCATATAGATTTGAAAATGACAATTTTTAAAGTCTGTCATCTTAAAGTCACCACAGCTCATTTGTATCCACTGTACGCTGGGACTTATTCGTAAATTATTTCTTTAAAAAAGACTATTTGACAAGTATAGCACAGTACTGTTCTCTCTGTGGAAACAAGAAATGGAAACTATTGTGCTTTAAATACTAAGAGCTACCCACTCATAAGGTAGTCTATTTAAAAGTTTCAGTTGGTGTGTGTTGGAATAAAATAACCTCAGAAAGTTATTTCAGTTCATGAGTGGGATGCCAATGAATCTCCTCTTGTTTTTTCTATCTTTGTGAGGGCGATAGAGAGGCGGAGCTTGGCCTTCCCTTCTCTCCACTGTGTGATCGAAACAGTACCTTAGTAGCTGAGTCCCAGATAGGTATGTCTCATAAAACATTACCTTTTCTTTAACAAATGTTTTTAATTTTCCTGTTTGTAAAATGTTCCTTTTTGTGAACAGCATCTGTTTGTTTACAATACTTATGTAAATAAAATTTTTTGCCATAACTTATAGTTGTTTACCTTTTAAACTGAAGAGTCTTGCAGCTTAATTATATATATCTTTTAATTGCAGCATCATTAAATCAAATGAGGTTCAACTCTTGAGTTTAAATACCTGAGATTATTTTTCTTACTTATCAAAGCACATTTAGGACCACTAGGGTTGGTAATTGATAAGATTTTCACCATTCCGATTCTTTTATCGTTTCTCTGAAACAATTTGATTCCTTATCGGATCTCTTATCGATTTTCGTCACAGTTATCTTAATCTAATGGAGAAGGCATCCCTTTAATGAAAAAGGATTACTGTACACTTTCGGGAAATGAACTCATCTCCCCCTGATTTGAATAAATCAGCGTCACCTTTCTCTCTCGCTCCCTGAACTGCGAAGCAACTTTGTAGCATGTTTTGTTACATGCTTTGCAATAGCTGGAATCATGTAAGAACTCCAGCTACCAGTTCTAATTAAACATACTAGCAATGATGGGCTGGATTATCAATAAAGGTGCACTTCCTTAATAACCCGAAAGAGAGGTAGGAAATGGGTTTATTTCCAGAAATGGGCTATGATTTACTAGGAACCAAATTAAGCACAGCCAGTCACATAAAACTAGCTACTTGCCACAAGAGTTGCCTTCCATGCTGGTCGTAACTTTAGCTTCTCTTTGGAAGCATCAAAAACACGGCATTCGTTAAAATGTATGCCATGTTGTGTGCGCAGGTTTTTCTGCATGTTGGATCAATTTCCTCCCGCTGATGTAGTTGCCACTGTGCAATGATTGCAAAGCACCTTGTTGCCATCTTTCTCTTCCTTAAAATTTAGGGTGACCAAATTTGGGTTTCTGAAAAGGAGTACACTTTTTTTTTGTCGACTGCTGGGCCGCTGACTGGACCGTACCTCAGCAGAGAGCCATGAGCCGTCTGTCCTCAGTCGGAGGAAGGGGGCTGGGGACCGGTAAGGCAGGCGGGGGGAAGCACAGGTCCGCCATTGTCCAGGCTACCGTTACCGGGTCAGGATCGGTCGCTCTGTCCCCCGCTGGCTCCCTGTTTTGACTACGAGCTGTACTGCAGTCGACCAAAATCCCGGATGATTTTGAAAATCCTCTCGGACATTTTTTTAAGGTCTGAAAACTAGGACATGTCCGGGAAAAAGACGACGTCTGGTTTCCCTACTAAAATAAAGCCAAACTTTCAATCGGTTTACCCGATGGGACGCCATTTTTTTTGTTTTGCTTTTCTAGACATACGCCTGGTCACATCGTACTTGCTTACTGAATGCTGTGTGTGTAACTTGCATAAAAGAATGTGACGTAAGTCGTGCTGCCCAGAGCCCTAGGCTTTGGTGCTGCCTGGAATCGATGAGAATTGTTAAGCGAGCTGCCAAATGGCGCCATGAAATTGGAACACACGGAACAGTTTTCGATCCCCATCCCTAATGACCACATTTAAAATATTTATTCCCCAAGAGTTTTTTAGAGTTTATCATGGCTGTTCTTTGTAGGGCTTTAAAGTTTGTTATAAAAGTTTGTTATAAAATATTAATTAACAAACAGCATCATGAGAAGCAAGGGGCACAACAGACACCTCAGACATAAAAAAGTGTGTGTGGGTGTATGTGTGGAGGGGTTAAACCAAGGTTACTTCGTACAACAGTCTCACTTTTGAACATTTCCGAGTTACAAACTTAAAAAAAATGGGTGTGACGCAACTGCAAGGGCAGTAGGACATGACTAGCAGCATTTTTTTCTTTGACAGGGAAAGGTGAACCAGGTCAGAAACTGTGGGAAAATTAATGAAGTTAAAGACAGGATGATGTCTGCAATGCAGCGAGCTGACTCTGAGGTTTACATTTGTGTTTAAGCAGCACAACCCTGCAGACAGAGCTGCAATGTGATGGTTTAGATATAATCACACGCATCAGTTAGAATGGCCCTGTAAAGGGCCAGAGCTAAATGCAATTTAAAAACCTGTGGCAAAATGTAGAAACGACCTTATTACAGAAACTTTCATTAATAGTTATGACTGAGTTTAAACCATTTGAAAGTAGGATATGAAACATTATCATTTCTAGAAACAACTTGACTTTTTTGAAAACCGTATTTATTTCCATTCCACCTCATCTAAGGTTTCCAGATCATCGGAAAGCAACACAAAGACAGGCAACCACACGAACACACCTAGTGACAGTTTAGAGATGCCTATTAACCCAGCAGTCATGTTTTTGGACTGTCGGAAGAACCCATGCATGTACAACATGCAAACTCCATGCAGGAAGACCCCAGGTCAATAATCAAACCCAGGACCTTCCTGTTGCAAGGCAACAGTGCTAAGAACTGTCCCACCATAAAGCTACTATATATTGACAAAGTTTGTAGGTTAAAGAGATATACATTGTAATGTAACGTACAGTAAGTAGGGCAGTAACATATGATAGAATTTGTCATTGCAGGTTTCATTGACTTCATTGTGTATCCTACATTTTCCTTGTTGACGGACATAGCAGAAAAAATCGTTATTCCCTTGGTGGAGGAGAACCCAGGTCCCCCAGACCCCTGCAACAGACACAGGTGACAAAAAACAGGACCTCCAAGCTTCTACACCAAGAGTGATACAAACATAAATTATAGTATTGACAAAAGCTATCGTATTTTTATGTTTTTTTTTTTAAAAACATGGGATGTTTTCACATAGGACTTAGATCCAGCAATTCAAAATGTTTAAAAAAAAACAAATGATCAATGTAAGGCATAGCTAAATTACATCTAAATTAAACAAATAGTAGATAAACACCAATATCTGCTTGTTCTGTGGTGAAATATTACTCTATTCACTTCCCAATTATGGTACCAACAGTCTTCATAATGATTAAACCAGCTGATGTCAATTAACCCTGATAATAAGCATGATCGCTTTCTACAAATTCATTTTAACTATTCTGTTTACTTTCTGTGCCCTTTTTAGATTGTTTTCCTCTTATTTCAACACATATTGACTGTAGTAATATATTTCATTACTCATAATTTCTCATAGTTTCTCCTTTTGTAAAATTGGATTACTTGATTTGTTCACAACATATGGCATACAATGTATGTCAATAGCTCAGTTTCCTGAGCCTCTGGCCATGCTGATACTTTTTTACATAACAGAGGAAGAAATTGCTTTTATTAATGTTCTGATCTAAAGATTAATTAAAAACAAAAAGTTTTCCAAAGCTTTTTGTAATTAAACTCTGTATTCAAATTGAGATTGAACGGGCTCTACTTGATGCCTAATAAACACAACATGCAACATAACAGATACTAAATCCTTTTGGATACATTATAGGGAAGCTTTGACATTTTTTTTTTACATTTTCATTTGATATGTACATTGACTTGTTTGACCAAACTTAACTTAATTCTAGGAGAGTAAGCATACATTTTCATGCTTTTAAAAAGAAACTGCAGGCATTTTTAACGCAGCTACTTAATTACATTTTAGAGATCATTGAACTATATTGTGCCACAAAGACTTCAACAGAGCCTAGTGCATTATTTGAGCTCAAATAATGAAAGTGAAAGCTCAAAACCTTTTTTTTTTCTATCTGTACATACTCAGCTGTCAGCAACAAATAGAATGTTGTCTTGCTTTGACCACAAAGATTCTTCTTTGTAATAATACACATTCATAATACACAGACAGCAAACAGGGAGGTGAATCTCCCCGTCTCTTCCTCAGCTGAAAAATGTACACCGTAGTCTCCTTAACAATAACATAGGCTGCCTTGTCGACAAATTACAGTAGATACAAGGCAAGGAACCAGAGCTACAAAACAGAACTGTGTGAGACACCACAAGTAATCTTGGTCTAGATTTATATGCTCAGAACTAAACGGAATATGGCAGCATGTAAATTTGATACAAAAGGAAATAAAAAAATTTTATTGTTATATTATATATTTAATAAGAAATAGTGACAAAAACTGACCAACAACTTTTCCAAAATATCTAGTAGACCATGGAGGACAAAAGGTATTTATGTTCATAATAACAGGAAAGATAAATGTAATTTCTTTCGTAATAGTTTTCCAACACTAAATGTCACTTTGAATGCAAATAAGTTGAATGCATTTCATGTGCCACTTTTAGATGACAGATGTCACTGATTGACCTTTAAATAAACTTCCTAACAACATATTTAAAGCAAATGGGTTTTCAAATCAAAAATAAATCAAATCTTGTTCATTTAAGGATCCTTTTTTTGTTTAGAGGAAAAATGTTCAACATAGGGCTACAAATCAACCACATTAGATTATAATTGGTCTAGTCCTGTTGGCTCTACATAAGACGTCTGGATAAATGAAGCATTTGGGATTCATTTAAAGTTAGCGTGAGCATCAAAGATAATGTAAATGACTTGTCATTTGATCACAGCAATCTTTGGAAAGAGAGCTCCAGAGGGCTGCAGTGGAGTCTTGCACACATCACTGCTGAGCTGGTGAGTTTTCGCTCTACTTGGACGAGACACACAGAGGACAACAAGCTCAAATGGAAAGAGAGCGGCTCGAATGGTAGGTTGCACATGTTGTTTTGGTTTGGCTTTAAAGTTTAAAAGCACACATTTCTCAAAAAGAAAACAAGACGCTATTGGTATGAATTCAAAGTTGTTTGACTTAGACACAATTTATTCTGATATTTAAGAAACATTTAAATTAAAGTTTCATCACTCGTACCTAAGTATGATAAAGGAACTGCTGCTAACACATCTTACAATCTTGCCAGAGTTCAAGATTCTTGACTATGATTTGATTTAATGTCTAAATTTATTTCATAGTGTTCTTGTTTTCAGATTAACAGATACGGATATATTGTTTTACTTAGAGCTTATCAAAATTTTCCAATGCCTTGTCCAACCTTTTATATTCCCTTTAGGATTTTCAGACTCCAGTGTTACAAAAGAACAACGATCCAGGCAGGTGGAGCAGTCCGAAAAATCTGTGCAGGAAACCACTGAAAAAACAAAACAGTAGAAGGGACTTTTTGGTGATACTGGTCTGTTTTCAATGATCTACACACAGTTCAACTGAGGCTGGGAATCATTTTTTGTTACAAAATATTTTGATATGTGTGGCAAGGAAGGAGGTATGAGTAGACTTAAGATCATCTTCAAAAGATGATGTGCAATAGCAATGATATAATTATGTCTTATTTTAAGAATTGCATAATACAGTAATTTAAATGGGGACATGCTGGTCATGTCATTGAGTAGTAAACGGTTTTAACTTAAGTTGCCACAACAGAAGCTTTTTTTTTTCCAGTTGTAAAGAATGAACTACATAAACATATTAACCTGCATTAAACTTTAAAACAAACTTCATCTTTGGTTTCTGAGAGTTATTTAAAGGAATTTAGTTGTTTGTAAGGAATTATGCAGAGCTCAGCAGTTTCACCTGTTTATCATTTTACACTGTTATGAAAGAAGGAAGTTAAATGTAGTTGGGACTCCCTATTTTAATTTCAAAATGCATGGTGACAGTCACAATAAAATGTACACCCCATATAACAATCTGGCATTTAGCTTATTTATTTATAGCGTTTAAATCTTAGATGGCACTTAACTTTACAGAGGGGGTTAGAAACAGTCTGCGCTGTAAGAAGCGTAATCTGAGAATGGCACACTCTTAATCTGGTACTTTAGAAACTGCCTTTTTAAATCTATGTTCATGAACCAAATTTTATGGCTTTAGGGACAATTTTAACCCACATGCAGAACACTCTCAGGATACAGAAATAAATTAAAATTTAAAAAAATTAAGATTTTTGTGAAAATATGGGGAATGATATGAAGAGAATCAAGGGCTCCAGAACCTGGATTGGTGTGCAGCAGTTGTTCTGAAGTAAGACGGTAGGTTAGGAAAAGAAAAGGAACTGTCAGAATTAAGAATATAATGGTTCATACAGTATACAGGGAGACTAAGCAATGTTGGCAAAAGTAGTCAACAGTAGTAATAGAGTAAAACTATTAATACTCAGGGAAATCTCTACTACCAGTAAAAGTTACTTGGTCAATCATCTACACAAGTACTGAAGTACTGACCTTTGAAATTACTTCAACACTCAAACTGACATGCCTTTAAAAGTACTTAAGTTTGCAAAAATAAAGAAATAAAATTTACATCAGAACATTTCTGTTTAATTTTCAGAGTACGTAATTTTAAAGAACCTTGTAACTTTAAGAAACCACCAGATGTATTGATGCATAGAACCACTCTAATACAAATTCTACACCACCTGTAAAGAATTTCTACGGAGCCCCTCTTATGACATGGTCAAAAAAAATGTTTAATTGTGGCCACGAAGTAGTACAACGTGCGCACGAAATACTACTTCGTGGCCACGCAATAAGTTTAACGTGCGCACGAAATACTATTTCGTGGCCACGCAATAAGTTTAACGTGCGCACGAAATACTTATTAATAATATCCATAAATCCGCCCCTGTTTTCAGGCTTATGTTAACTGTAATGACTTATCTTGGACAGGCTGCTATGTAAACGGGCCTTTAGTCCTTCGTTTAGCTATGCTGCGGTTGTTTACACTACGCCTTTTCCAGCTAAAATAGCGTCTTAGCAACAAATGTCACGTGACTGGCGGAGACCGACTGGGTAAGCAAATCGAGCGCGCCTTAGACCTTAGAGAAGGCGCGCTCGATTTGCTTACCCAGTTGTCCAGGAATGATATTAATATTATTAATTAATTAATAAGTATTTCGTGCGCACGTTAAACTTATTGCGTGGCCACGAAATACTACTTTGTGCGCACGAAATACTACTTCGTGGCCACAATAAAAATTATTTTTTTGACCATGTCATCAGAGGGGCTCCGTAAATTTCAGCATAAAAATGCTACAAAAATATCAAAGCTATTTTGATTATTATTTTTATTCAATAAAAAACCAAAAAGGAAATATAAGTGTCTTGATTCTCCTGACACACCGGCTTCCTTCCACAGTACAAAAACATGACTGTTAGGTTAATTGGCTTCTCTAAATTCTCCTTAGGTGTGATTGTGTGCATGAATGGCTGTTTGTCCTGTTTGTCTCTATGTTGCCCTGCGATGGACTGGCGACCTGTCCAGGATGTTCCCCGCCAGGATGTACTCTCGCCCCTTAGACAGCTGGAGATAGGCACCAGCACCCCTCACAACCTCACTTGGGATTAAGCGTGTAAGAAAATGGATGGATGGATGGATTCTCCTTACACTTTCACTATGGAATAGAGGTTTAAGGCTGAATCTATTACCAAAAAGAAACTGCAACTCAGCTTTGAGAACTCATTCTGCTGAACTTGGCCACATAGCTACAATTAAGGCCTTAGTAAAATGTATAAACTACATATAACTGCCCTGAGTTCCTCACAATTTAAGAATTTCATTAAATCTCTTAAAGAGTGGTGTCTAAATTCAGTTTTAAGGGCTGCTATCTTACATGTTGAAATAGCATTTCAAGAAAGAAAAACAGCAACAGCAGATTACAAAGCTAAGCTGAGCCAAAAGAACCAAGTAACTAACAGCTTCCACAAAATGTAGTGGAGAAGAAAGTACATTTGATTTTGAAATGTAGTGGAGTGAAAGTTATAAGCTTATAGGACTGAGCTTGGGTGTCTTAAAATTATTAACTGAAGGTCCATGTTGGAGGGTGGGTAGGAGCCGGAAACAACCACCACGGTGGCAAAAAAGTGGAGAACACAAAGATTCCAGGAAGGGATTTTAAATCCAACAGCTTCTAAATGTTTCTAGGAGAAACATGAATCAGGAGGAGCTGGAACAGAATCCAGAACTCTTAGGGAAAAAAAGCTGGGAACAAAAGTACCAATGAGTAACTCTCTCATTAAGGAAACAAGGCTCACATTGGAGGGCAAGAATTTAGCACACATGCAAAAATGGACAGGCAGCAGGCTTCTTTTAAACACCACTCCTGATTATGTTAGATGTGAAACACCTGCTGCTCCACCCAGCCACAATGCTCTCACTGATGCCATCTGGAGGAGAATACAGAAAAGCAAAAAGAAAGTGAAAACAAAAAAAGACACGAGACCAATGTCCTAGACTTTGACACTAGTCCTGTGGTTTGTATTGTTTCTATATTATATACACTTACTGAAAATTGACAGGGTTGCAGCATGAACTTGATGCTCTTTGATTAATTTTGGTACTCTGGCTAAATCATTTATAAAATGAAATTTGGCACATTTAGAAAGGGAATGCTAAAACACTAAAGTATGTCTATAGTATGAATTATTTTAAATCTGACTTTGTATTCTATTTTACTTCTAATGAGAAAAAATAGTTGAGTTCAGCTGATTATTGTAAAAAATAGACATTTTCCATCTAAGACAACCCAGCTGATTAGTTGAGTTCCCAACTTTGTAATAGTCCCTCCTACAAACAAGCATACTACAACAATTGAATACTGAATCTCTTTTAACAGGAAGAAACCTCTAATTGCAGCCATCTATGAAGAGTGTTTAGGTTTAAATAGACAACAATACAAGCACACTTGTCCCTTTCGTTCCCTCACAGGAGCGGGAACAGGGTTAAGCATGTGCGTTTTTTTCTTTTTTTTCTTTTTTTTAACAGTGTCCTGTTTGGCAATGTGGCAATAAGAATTGTTTTGATGCCAACAAGAGCCCAACAGATTTTACTTTCACAAGTGGAGCAGTAGGGCTATTGCCATAGTGTTCCGCTTGTATCATGCATATAAATTGCTTATTTATAATTTAAATTTTTTATACATATTTTTTTTTTTACTGGAGAGGGCAGATCTTTTCAAAAAAATCCTCCACTATACCTAAGCCACAACAAAACAAACATACCTAAGCCAAAACAAGATTATAGATGGCCATGTTGAAAATGTACAATAACGTATATCGAAGGTGTGGATGGCAGCACACAGCTAATATTTCTCTACAGGATGGAGTCAAAGCCAAACAGCAACAAATAAGACAAAGCTGCTATGACGAGAAAAAGTAGAGAGAACATAAAGTTTTGGGTTGAACAAAAAAATACTACAAAAGCGAAAAAAAGAGATACAATGAAGCATAACTGCCGATTGAAAGCAAAGCGCTATGCTGACAGCATATGAAACAGTTAGTGCTCTGATATAAACTGGCGCTTGCTTATATGGTGCTATGTATGAGAGAAGGACGCTTTTTAATTCAACTATTAATCTAGCAGGGAGACAATTAAGGAAAGTCTAGGTAGGAGAAATATAATCTCCCTTTTCAATTTTAAACAGAACTCTGGCTGCAGCATTTTGGATCAGCCAAATGCTTTTAACTACAGTTTGTGGACTTCCAAATAGTAAAGAATTACATGAGTCAAGCCTCGAAGTAGCAAATGCATTTCTCAACATCATCCGTGGAAAAAATATTTCCCTTGTTCTATTAAGGGCCATTTTATACAGCAATAGAGTTTTTTTTCCGATTAGGTAGGCATTTAGAGCGCCATTATGCTTCAAAGTGCAAAGCTCTGTATACAAACAATGAGCCAACCTCTTATTATTAAGCCCTTTTTTTCAGACATTGTCTAAATCATTATGCAGAAAACTAGTACAGTAAATCCATCAACAAAATCATCAATTTGGAAATGGGAATAAATTACATAAGTGCCCAGCTTATTCCATCAAGGTTGTGGTGTGTCTCATCTCTGGCAGTCTATGGGCAAGAGGCAGGGTATACCCTGGACAAGTTGCCAGTCTGTAGCACGGCATCACGGAGACATACATCAATACACGCACACTGACGCCTAAGGAAAATTTATAGAGGTCAGTTAACATAACAGCCATTTTTTTGGATGGTTGGAGGAAGTCGGAGTAACCGGAGAGAACCCACACATGTGCAAGGAGAACATGCAAACTCCATGCAGGCAGACCCTGGGCCAGAAATTGAATCCACCATGAAGCCCTGGAACTAATTTTTTTAAAATGTATCACTACATTGGTCAGCTTCTATATTTAACAACCTAATTTTAATAATGCCATGAATAAGAAATTTCAGAGAAATCCAGCCATCGACTCACCTGCGATTGCATAGACATCTTCTTTTATACTCTGTACAGGCAACTGACCAGGATAAATAATTGATCAATTCTTTAACTGCATCAGGGTTTTGCACAGTTAATGGACAGCTCAACAGACTGCATTTTTCCCAAGCCACTTAAAGACCCTGAAGGTCTAGATGAAGCTTCTGGTTGCATAATATCACATAGCCATACAGTCAGTGATACTCCTGTGGGTCGCACAGCCAATATGTTCAAAGATCTGGCATATCTGGCCTGTGAAAACCTTTATAATTGATGCTCTGATTTTTATTCTATTTTATTTTATTTTGCTTCATATAACAATTGTACAAGAAATAAGTGAATTTCAGGGGAGAAAACAAATACAGTATTGTAAAGCGTTGTTATGTCAAAAAGTTAGGAAAAGGAAAAAAAATAAATTAATTGAAAACTGTTCAATTTGTTTTGTTTTAACTGTTTTTTTGGGTTTCAAGTTCCTTTACTGTGAAGTTGTTATAAGTTCTTTTTACCTTTGATTTATAATTGGTCTTCAGTGAAAGGGCACATCATTGACACCTGAACAGCTCATTGGCTGCTGGTTGGAGCATTTTCTACGATTCAACTCAATCTAATCAAGCAGGTTTGCCATTATGTTATCATGGTGACTAGCCTCACTAAGAACGAATCCAGCTTCTCGGTGCATGAAAGTCAGGGTTAAACCTGAAGTTGTCTCTCTAACTCTTTCTCCTGCTTTGTGGTACAGGCCTCTGGTCTGATCAGTGAGGGAGCTAGAGAAAATTACAGAGTCCAACATAGTTTTGCTAAACTTGCACAATCTTTCTGGATTTAACCTTATCCATAGCCAGCTATTTCGGGTAGGATTTGATGTTCTGGCCCCCATAAACATTTGACTATGGTCCCTGATTTCTCTAAATCTGTGTTTCTGACTCAAGAGCTGCCACTCACCAGGGTTGACTTCAGAACGGGTGTCTCTCTGAGCAGGAAAGAATTGACAGGTTGGTCCAGAGATCAAGGACTACACTTTCCACATACCTTCACCCAATGCAATAAAAACTGAGAGGAAATAAAAACTAATAATTTGCAGTAATGTAAATTTCTTGATTCTGTAAAATAATAAACACAATCTGGTGTTATTTCCTGAAAGAAATATTATATAAATCAATAAGAACCCTTTCCCAATGTACCAAGAGGGTAATTTGTACATTAAGTCTTGTTAATTTTAAACATTATTCTTATTTTCTAATACATAGATAACACACTATGAGCTACTTTATCTAGATATACAACATACGACTATATGATATGGGATACTATGATGAAGCATTTATATTTGTCCGCAGGGGTATCACTTATAGCATAAAATGCTGCAGTGTTACAAATCCTGCCTTCTTCATGAAAGATATATGTGATTTTGTGCACTTAGGTCTGAGTGTAAATCAATTATTTAAACCAAACGGCCTATTTTTAGGGTCAAGTCAAAATTTACCCCAACTAAAAACACTGCATCTGGTGCAATGCTAAGTTTAAACACTCGGGTGTTTCACATTTGAATAAAACAGCAGATCTCAACTCACTCTGCCTGGACATTTATCTTGACTTTATGCTGACAAACAGGCTGTCGGGCTTACTCTTCAAACATTTAGAAAGTGCTTTAGGGTGAGTTTCCTGGATTAGAGTGAAAGAAACATTACCCTTCATCAACTTAAACGTTTTATTGTATAAAACAAATTAAACGCACACAATCATCTATTCATTCAAGTCAACAAGAAAAAACAACTTCCAAATATAACAAATTTTAAGTATACTGTTACCATTTCAAAACATAACAAATATTAGAGGGTTTATAATTGCTGATACCGAAAAATAAAAGCCTTTACAAGAATGTTTTACTATCTTTCAGTGTTTGTTGTGGATAGATACCATTATTGCAAATGTTCACTTAAGTGGTTCTGTTTCATTTCTGTTCTTTAGTTTCTTTCAATCATGGTATAAATAATGTGGTTATGGAAGAATTATCACATAATTGCAGTGATTGCAGTGAAATAAACTCTTCAGAGTGTGATGAGAATAGTTTAAAAAATGGTGAACAATTCATGGTTTCTTTTGCACATAGAAAACTAGAATATATTACAGAAAATACATACATTTTGATGTGTGTCCAAAGTTTAAGGGTCAGGTTGTTGTACAAAATAAAGCCAAGGAAATATCCCAAATTCATACCTAAAAACATCAACACTTTACATTCAGAGCCATGCAGAAAGATATTTGTTATAAAACTCCCAATATATATGGATGTGTTAAAAATGACAGCTCAATTTGCTTAGTGGAGAATTTTTTCCTTGCTAATCCAAAACTGTAAACTCATCCGTAGATAAATCCCAAAGTAATGAACTCTGCTTGTCAGCCGCACATTTACAGCCTCGTGGTCTAAATGCTCTCAATTGGGTGTAACAACATATAACTATCTCTATACAGTGAAGCCATACAATTATGAAATTGTCACCCAGCTCAAAAATGAAAATATTTTGGGGACTTGGTAAATTGAGGAGTCTAACCAAAATTTCACAGTTGCCTGTCAGCAAATATTTCACTCTATCAATGAAATAACACGGACATAAATATACACTTACAACTTAGGTGTTTAATTTGAAACTAAACATTAAAGTAGTTTCCATTTTGTTATAGAGGAAGAGTCTGCAGAGCCAAGAGTCAAACTGCTGACCATCTCTCTGTGAGGCTGTAATAAGAGCCATTACACTCATTATTTTTACTCCTACAGACACTGTAATTTTGGAGAGGTATCGATTAAATCCCAGCTCATGATCTTAGTCTCATACTGGGATCATTATCATAGAGATGGAGAAAGAGAGAAAACAAAGACAGCTCACTGTGTAAGGGATAACTACCCGAAGCACAGTGAAACATTTAATAAAATGCAAAATAAAACTAAATAGTTATCGTTTGGAGTAGCATTTTAATATATCAGCTTAATTGATTTAAAGCTGCAGTCTGTAACATTGAGAAGAGAGCAGACTTCGACTGAAAATTTGAAGAAAAACAGGTTTCACGCCACTCCCCCACCCTCTCTGCTTCACTCATGCCCCACCTCCAAGCCCCACCCCTCTCACAGCACCTGCGTGGCTACCGCATGCGACCAGAAGCGTCCAAGCAGCGTACGCGGCATGGAGTGTGAACCGGTAAGAGCGATAACACTCACCTCACGACCCGAAGTTTGCCGTGTAAGCAGTTGTCGGCAGGGGCAGTAAGGGCAGTTTCTCTTTCGCTGGTGGCTGTCGCTCCGCCATGACTTCCACGCGCGTCCTCCTGACTGCGGCAGCCGGGCGCTGCGGCAGGTTAAGTGGTGAGTGGGGGGGAGCTGTGATTGACACTCCATCAGACGCTCCTCTGGCTGTGATTGGTTGTTTTGACTCGTCCCGAATTATTCTTTCCAGATTGAAATACAGGCAGTATGCGGGACCAATTGAAGCAGTTTTTTTCACAGGTTACATATCACATGTACTGCTGTCTGGGCATAGGGACAGTTTTAGCCAATATGACAAAAAAGTGATTTTTAAAAACTTACAGACTTCAGCTTTAAAGTAATATTAGTCTAATAGTGGAACATAACCAACGTCTACAATCTGTGTTTTTACAATTTCTGGCAAATAATGAGAAAATAATCTAGCAATTAGATGAGTGGTTCTGGGTAAAAAAAAATAAAATAAGCAGTATGATTAAACATTAATAATTAATTAAGTGATTGTGTCCATAAAATGGTTTACAGGAGTGAAGAAAAATAATGCGATACAAAATCAATATAAAATGAAAATGTTTTCCTGTCTGTCATTAGGTATATGTTTGTCAAAGAAGTCAATATTTTCCGTAGCACTTAAAGGTAAAACCAATCATACCATTAAATAAAAACCTCATACTTGTTAGGTATATTGTGCAATATGATAATCATTTATTGCACATTAAAAAATCTTCAAATTAAGTTTAAATAAAATGAGATTGTAAAAGTCATTCCTGCACATAAAGTGTGATACACCAGGTTTGAAATAGTGGCTAGTGCACTCTGGTGACCAAAACCATTCAGGTATTTTGGTAATTTTTTAGTAATTTCTTTTCAGAAGCATTTACTCTCAGTGCTTAACAATCACTGAAGTGGTATGTATTAAATAACTTACTTGAAACACTTTTGGAAAAAGAAAATGTACAGTATGTTAAGACACTTCTTGTGTTGGTGAAAGTTTAAAAAAAAATTGTGATAAACTTATTTGAAAATAAGTTATTTAATTTTTGTATAATTTTAAGGTTATTGATGACAAAACAAATATCATAGCTTAGAGTATTTAGACAGTTATCAAACTGAAAAATGTAAGGGTCATTATTATGAAATGTGGCAAATGTAATCATTATACGCATTCAAAACTATTTTTACTCTTCACAAATGAGACATACTAATTGTACAGTTTGGGATTATGTTTGTAATCAGGGTTTAAACTGAAACCATTTCATTAGTTTTAGTTGTTTAGGATGTAATGATCCATTTTACTGATTTGAAATGAATAAAACATGTGTAAAAATATATAAGAGGCCATGCCTGTTTTTTCCCAATCAATACAGGGAATACAAGGTATTAAGCATCGCTATGATTTTGTTACTGAAGCATAAATCACAGATTTATACTCACAGATGGTTAGTTTGATGATTTAAACATTATAACAAATTATGTTTAATTATTGTTTTCTAAACAATTTCTTTTTCCGAAATAAATGTAGAAATATTTTGTCTTGTTCTAAAGGTGATAACTAAGGCCAAGCTGTAGAGGGATAGAAATATTCTGATGCTTCCGGAACTGCACTAAAAATCTTTTGTCACTCTGTTGGGCTGACTGAGCAGACTAGACAACACTTGGCTGCACAGACGTCTTTATTTCTTTGTCTCCAGGCTGCCTTTCTTCGTATTCTTCTCTGATGGCTGATTTTCACTGGAAGCTCCTGCTTCTGTGTCTGAAAATACAGACATGCACAAATAGTTAGAGTAGATACAGAGTGTGCTCTGAAGTTTATTGGTTTTCAGAAAATTTCATGAAAAATGTAAACATACTCAATACGATAAAACACATGTCACATACTTTAATGTCTTTTAGAGAACAAATGTTTGCATCTTTTTGTTCATATAAACATGTCAAAGGTGCATAGTCATGTTATATAAGTTTTTAAAATGCATTCAGCTTTAGCTCTGTAGTTGGTTACAAAGTTCTTCTAAAAGGTTTTTTGCATGCTGCTGGCATATTACTTGTTTTTTAAGCTTTCCTTTTGCTTAATGCAGTACAATACTGCACATGTTTGCAGGGGAAACAAGGATATAATGTGGCTAAGCCAGTTAGCAGCGGCCAGCTGAATTAAGAAAATAATGAGAAAAAGACCAAGATCCATTGTGAAAAAATACAAAAGAGTATTGATTCCAAAAGAGATAAGACTCTAATATCACTCACAATACAGTATGCTGATGTTCAATAACAGGAAGGTAACCGTCATGGCTTAGAACAGAGGACCCAGTATTCAAGCCAAGACAGAGCTAATATTTTGTTAGTTGAAGGCTGGCTTGGCCACATTACTACCTTGTTTATCCCCTGTGCACACAGGCAGTATCATACCTCCAAAGTTATTGTAAACATTTTAATAAACAAGCTAAGCAAAAACAAAAGCATAAAAGATAAAAAAAAATAATTCACCAGCAGAAATAAATAATTTCATATTTACTTGCTTTCTCGTTAGTTTGATTAAAGCATAATTAACTGGCTAACTTGATGAACATTTGTTAGTGGATCTAAATGATAGCAGAGTTGCTTGATTTATGCTGATTTGCAACCTTATCAGATATCATACAAAAGCTATTTATCTTTTTTCTGACAACAGTTCTCATGATGGTTTTCCCAAGCCACCGAATATTTAATAATAATTATTCACTCATACGGACTGTTTAAGGACTGTGTCTATCCAAATGCAAAAAACCCTACTTTGCGCCAGCTCTGTAAAGCAGCATTCAATATTTTATGTGGTTTATTATTTCAAGGTTTAAATCTACAGTTTTTTGCAGAGCCAAGAAGAGGTAATTTAAAAAATATTCTGCTGTAGAACAGAGCAGTTTAGACATTAGCATCTTCAAGCTCTCAAGACCCAGCTACATGCCTACAGCATCTGGATACCAGGATATGCAAGCCATGAAGTGCCATCAAAGCCACTTGCATTTGTTTAATGACTAGCTATGATTATATGAAACCAACCAAATCTTGTTTACCTACTAGGCATAAACAAACCCTGTGTACTTAGTTAAACGAAAGAGAAAATTGCTTTAAATGGAAAAGAAAAAGTAGATAAGGGTGGGAAATATTTGTGTGTAACTTATCCTTGTCTACCTTTTCGTGCAGTTTCTTTTTGGGACAAGGGATCAGCTATGCTGGCTGCACTGGAACAATCGTTTTTCTCCTTAGAGAGGGGGCACTCAAGTTCACCGCCAGCATCTAATAGACTCTCCCTGGAGAACTCTGCAGGGAGTAGAGAGACAAATAAAAGTTGACCAGAGAGAACACACACTCCCTGATAAAAACTCAACGTACTAAAGATGGAACAAGTGTTGGTAAATAAAGCTGCTTCAGCTTTTATTAATAAATGCCAAATGACATTTACAGTTGAGGGTTATTTACCCCTCAGAACAAAATCAAACCTCTTATCTTTGAGAGGATCTATACTCTACAGGACTGGTGTTAATAGACATTGATTTGCTTTCCCCAGCTTCCTTTTTCTGTCTTTCATCTAGTATGATGAACTTAATTTGAACCTCCATAGAGAACCTTTCAAAAGAACATGATCATTTTTTACTCTTGTACAGCAGCATTTTATGCTGCACACCACACTTTGTAGTGAATTGAAATTTAAACCTTCACACCGTGGAACAGTATTGCTGTTTAAAAAAAATAAACCCAATACACTCTGAACTCATTAGTCAAGGGCAACTGCTGAGGTGTACGCTCTACCATTACAGTTTATTGTTTGCTACAGCTAGTTTATTTCTTCATTAAAAGTAAAAAAAAGTTTTGCCTATTATCTGCAAACCTGTTAGTTTTACTGTGTAAGAAGTGTATTTGTTATCACACAGAGTTTAAAGAGAAGAAATCAGTCTTGATAAGTAACTCTGCGGATAGCATGTTGGCATATAGTCTTTTTCATTTCAATATTTGAATTACAAGTACATTTTAATGGCTAAATGAGATCATATTAGTTGATGCCTTTGTGGTAAGTTTAAATTTGGTGTGTTTTGTTCTGGGTGCATTCTGATTTACATTCAGTTAAGAGTTGTAATTTCCTCTTAAAGGTGTGTTTCTTACTTTAGCTTTCTCTGCATTTATTAGATTCCCTCCCTCCCCAAGCTGTTCTATCTTTGGTCTGATGCAGTTGCCCCATATGTCTTTTAAAATTTTATCCCATGTTTTATTTGTCACTTTCCAACCCTGGCTGAGTATATAATCTCACTGATTCTCGTTGTTCACTGTAGATCCTTACATTCCTGTGACACTATAAATTTACTCTCCCAGTTTTTCTTCCCATGCTACATGTCCTGTTCTGCTCATGTCTTGTTGAAAATGTTGCTTGTTTGACCATTAAATTCATGTTAAGAAGTTGGTATTATTTTAACTGACAAAGAAAAAGTTTGGCTTAACTGCAAACCACAAACCTCAAAGATACAGCTCTCTTCATTTGTTTACTGAAAAATAATCAATTACACAGCAGCAATCTTAGAGGGGTGGACGGAGAAAAGCAAGAAAAAAAGAATATGTCTAAATATTCCTTAAAAGATATCCACTGTTTTTTAATTTGTGATTGGGCTTCCAATTAAAAAGCTCATCTACATTTCTATCCAATGGAATGGCCATTTTGAATGGCTGCTACTGTATATCTTACCTTCCATTTGGAAGCGTAATTTTTCAAAGGCCTCTGTAGTAGCCTCGTCATCATGTGGGAGTTCCTCCCCAGTAGGAACAGAGTCAGGACTGGGCCGGTCAGACAAACAGCTCTCTGAGGAACATTCGTCTCCTGCTCCCTGTTGCTGTCGGTAAAGGTGATGTTCTACTAGAAACTGCAGCTCTTGGAAGAGGGAGGTAATAAAAGAGACATTAACATAAGAAAAGAGCGCTTAATGCCTACCAAACATGATACAGAAGAAATCCAAGAAGCTAAACTTATTGTGTGTTAAACAGCTATAAACTGCTGACATTCAATTAAATACTTACAATATTAAAAGTAAAAAAAAAAAAACATTAAAATATTGAAAAATATATAATTTCCTTTTTTATTTTTTTCATGTCATAATGTAACAGCTTTAACACACACTATAATATGGTTTTATTATAGAATATTAGAGAAATAATAAAAACAGTCAATGTTTAAAAGGATGCTATAAAATGGTTATTCTTTTTTCATTACAGAGTTAATTAAAATCGATTGTACTTTGACTCTCTCTGCTTCCTTATATTCTATATATTTAAAAATATATAGGGAACTTCTGTTTTAGAGAATTGACATTTTTAATCTCTCTCAAAATGGAAAAAAAACATTTTCTTTATTATGACCAAAAATTATTGGATTAAAAAAAATTGAATAGAGGAAAGGTTAATAGCAGCCCACCTTTCATTGTTGGTGTCCCCTTTTGTCCTTTTCTTCGTTGTCGAGGGGAATTCAACAAGGCAGCCTGGAAAATATCAACATTATGTATAAACTAAGGAAGCAGAAAGCAAACCAATAGTGGTGAAATTCAATATAACAAAAAGAAAACAGATCATGGAAATTTTTTTATAGTTGCATTGCAGTAAAATTGGGTTTTGGAGAGCATGATTGAATTACCTTATACAACTGGTTTGGGAGCCGATCTTCATCTATTTCTGTCACAAAGCAAACAGTCAATTTAGTTTTGGATGCAGTGAAGCAGGGAAAAAAGCAACAATTAGTAACAGCAACAAAAAAGTATGACTGCTTTGGCACTAAATCCCTGCTTTAGTGCATTCTCTTCACAGATGGAGCTCTGCTGTGCATCCAAATGGAGAAGAAAAGAACATTTTGCCTTGTTTAAGTACCGCTGCCCTGTGTGTTTTAGCTGTCTTTTTGCTGCCACACACCTAACTTAAATGAATCAGCCTTCTGAAGCACTCGATGGCTGCTGAGAGTCATTTAATCATTTGGTGTGCTGCAACAGAGAGATGGTTTATACAGGCAGGGCAGTGGTAATAGAGGCAACAGGTTTGAAAACCACTCTACTAGACAAACAGTAAATGTCGGATTGAGATCTTGTGTATGCCCCACTTTTTCAGTTATTGGTTTGTCCACAGGTCTCTCCTTTTCCAAACTCTCAAAAAATTCCTTCTCTGAGTTCGATCTGACTTGTTCAAGAGTGCCTGATTTTCAAATCACACAATATGTGGTGGCTTAATAACCAAGTCAACGTACTCTCCCTAAAACTCCTACAATATGTTATATATGTAATATTATATATATATATATATATAATACAACTTATGCATCTCTGGTCACCGTAAATTATTTGTGTGTGTCTGTATAAGTGAGTGTGCATTTGTGCCTACTTGCATATTATACTCCTATGTAAATCTATAGTCTAATCAAAATGCCAGTAGTGTGCTTGCTTCTTCATTTCTCAGTTTCTCTCATTTCTTTATGTACAAAAAGCAAAACTGTCTTTAATTTAAAATTCTATTAGCTGCAATAAATCCAAATACAAATGTTTTGTAATGTTTTGGTGGAGTTAAATCTATGTCAGACAGACCAGTCAATCAAGTTATGTAATGTTTTAATTTACATCCTTGACAGTTTTGTACATGTTCTAGAGCTTTGAAAAAGACTTATGTACATAAAAGCATATTTTTTCTCCACGGCAATAAAACTACCAAGCAACATGATGAAAGAAATAGACACATCTAGTGTTTTTCTTTAATGTGAAATTACATACTTTCTGCATAATGAAGAGTCCGACATGTTGCTACAAGTTCTTCTCTGACGGATTTTTTTATTCATTTTTTTTTTTGCATGAAATGGATCTAGATGGCTTTTGAGCTCATTTGAACCTCAGAAGTAGAAAAGGGCATATCAATTTATATTTCTATACTGTTTTGAAGTATTTGAATAAATCAGCTTAAGACCAATCAGACACATATATGGAAGAAGATCATATAAACTAATTTTATTATTAAAACATGAGAATACACCACATCCCGGAAAGTATACAACTTGAAATTTTTAACTAAATGTCACAGTGATTAAACAGTCACACTGTAGTCAAATGGGAAAAGTCCAGTTGTTAGAATCACATGACATTAAATGAAATCTTGAAACAATTTGTGTTTTTTTTTTTTTACAAAATGGAAAAACAAAAAAATATTTGGTCAAGAAAAACAAAGTCTGGTATTACCATCCTTGATTTGCAGATTGTTTTGTGTGTGTGCAGCCCGTCTGTGGTACAGAATGAGGAAAAGAGCCAATAAAAAGATTTTACAGCAGTGATGAGTCTATCACAGCATCTCTCTGCTGACTGACTGAGAGAAAACAAGACGAAAACAAAGACAGACTTCTGACTTGCAGCCAACCCTCTTAATTTCTATTGTGTAAAATTCTAACTGGCTTTAGTTCAAAGCTCTTTAGCAGCTTAGAAATAAAAAAAAAAATAATAATGACAGATGTATTTCTTTGTGTGGCATCCTTCCATCTATTTTCTCCCACTTAGTCCTGTCAGGGTCACAGTAGGGTCAGTGCCTATCTTTGGCTGCCTACGGACAAGAAGCGAGGTACACCCTAGACAGGTTGCCAGTCTGTCGCAGGGCAACACAGACACAAACAAAGACACGAAACCATTCACACACGCCTAACGACAACATAAAGAGGCAAATTAACCTAACAGTCATGTTTCTGGACTGTGGGAGGAATCCGGAGTACCCGGAGAGAACCCAAGGAGAACATGCAAACTCCATGCGAAAGTACCTGGGCCAAGAATCGAACCCAGAACCTTCTTGTTGCAAGGCAGCAAGAACCGTGCATCCTGCTTTGTGTGGCAAATTATGCAAAATATATGCAACATTGATCATTGATAGAATAAAAAAACATTTTATATGTTTTATTTCTCTCCTTTGGAGTATGAAGAGGAAGAGTCTGTTTTGTCTTTTTAATCATTAAACATAAGAGGCTCCTTTCTTTCCATGCTAAACACATCGTGCCTCCTTTACTCCTATTGGTCTTTCAACAAAACATCCACTGTGCTGTACTTCTCCCGCAAATACAATCTCATCAACAAATTCAATGACAACAGTGATTATTAAGGTAACTATGGAAATAGAAACGTCATGATTCTCTACACATCTGCTTGGCTCTTTCATATGTGAGTTATTTAATCACTTTATATTTACTTATTTAGATTTCTTTCTCAAACCTGCAGAATTGGTACCTTTGGCCAGTATTTTTTTATACTTATTTTAAATGTTTGTTTAAACATCATGATGTGTTATGCATGATAAGTGACATTTTTTGCATATATTCTGTCTAAAAAACTTTTATGAAGCAAAAAAGCATGCAGAATGGTCAGTGTCTTTTATTAAATCAGATTTTTTTTTTAAATCTCCATCATATGAGCAATGATTACCAAATGTATTTCTATCACCTAAATTTAGGAATAAAGAAAAGGAGGTTTCCTTTTTTAATTACTTTAAAATAAAAAGTTGTATGTATGGGGAGCCCTACATCTTTAAAACTGTTTTTGATAGCCCCGATGATGATTTTGAGGGTTAATTTTAGTGACATAAATATAATATATGTTAATATATTTTAAGTTAGAATCTCACATACTCTACTTCCTTGACTTTAGGGGATTAACAACCAACATGTTATAGGGAGAGAATTGTTGAACTCCAGAAGTCTGGTTTTATCCTTGGGTAGAATTTTAATGAAGCCTCAATGTTCCACATTTGTTTAATCAATCATTCTATAAACATTCTACTGTTGAAGAAGGAGATTAAAATGTTTTCCAGTTTAGAAAAAAAACAGACAATGCTAGCTGAAGCTGGTGTTATATCATTACCCACAATGAAGCATCTTCTGTACAAACAAAAGCTACTAAAAATCATTGGTGTGGCAGAAAAATTTTGGTGTGAGCATTTTGCTGCAAGAATGAATGCAAGATGGGCTAGTGTTCATCACAAAATAGATAAGAGAAGAAGACATTATCTACAAAAAAAGCAAAGTGATCTGTAATTATACAGAACCTTTTCCAAGCCAGAGGACTTGACACTACACTCACTCACTCACTCACTCACTCACTCACTCACTCACTCACTCACTCACTCACTCACTCACTCACTCACTCACTCACTCACTCACTCACTCANCACTCACTCACTCACTCACTCACTCACTCACTCACTCACTCACTCACTCACTCACTCACTCACTCACTCACTCACTCACTCACTCACTCACTCACATTGATAGAAGTGCTCTCTTTTAGTGTTCTTCAGATTTTCAGATGGAGCAAATCTTAGGGTTCTCCTTTTCTATAAAAGGTTGTCATATGGGGATGCACTGTATATACTGTATATATCCAATGCAACTTTTTCTTCCTTTGGCACCTTCTTCTTCTTTGAGTATTCGAGCTGATGTAACAAGTAAATTTTTCCACTCTGAGATCAATAAAGTCAATGAAGCGATCAATCACTCAATTAATCAATCATACCCACATATGAGTATTGACCAGTTTTACTTAGAGGAAGAGGCCTACATTTCACAAACTAAAATGGGAACCTTTTGGAAGAATGCACACAAAATTTTGTCATATAATTTACTCTATAAAGGGAATTCCATGAAATACTTTGGAAAAGTATAAAAATTCCTTAAATTAAAGATAATGGGAAACAATTACATTTTTTTCACTCCTTATTCTTATATTTAACAAACTTATGTTTTGAGTTACACAAAGTTAAGGCACAAATAATAACCATATAGCTATTAAACCCATAACACACCTACACATATTTTATTCATTCTTACTTTCCAATAAAAGGAAAGTAACTAATGTGGAAGGCTTTTAAACCTGCCTTACAAAGATATTTAGTCTTGCTCTTTTGTTACCTCCATGTCTGTTTTTTACTCCCTCAGTTGATCCAGCTCCGAAAAAAGTTCATACCTGCAATTAGATTTTCTGAGCTACTTGTGAATAAGTCATCTGACAACTGAAGGTTTTGCATTTAAATCCCGCTATAGACTGAAATGTGCTATGCAAGACATAAAATCCCATGTTGCTCATCTGTGATCTGAGTGGACAATAAATTCATAAATAAATGCACTCAATTTGTGAAAGTGGTAAATACAAACAAATCATTTTGACTTTACAAATATGGAGGATTGTGCTTTTTAAACAGCTCAGTTTTTTTTATATCACAATGGTACAGAAGAATAAACATTAGGTTTTCTAAAGTGCTTATTACAATGCAAAATATGAGACAAGGCATGTTGATTTATATAGCCATAAATTTAAGTGCTGGACATCAGACATTCTTAATGCTCTTAAGTTTTTTTAAGAAGAAAGCCTATGATGTGTACAATGTTCTAAATGATAAAGAATAGCTGTGCCATTATTTAGTCAGTTCTCTACTAGTAGTACAAACAATCCGATGATAATCACTTATAAATCTTAGTGATTGAATGAAAAAAAACACCCCTTTTACTCTGAGATGGGTCGCTTCAAAATATAAAATCCACAAAATCCTTGCTTAGCCTTGAAGAAAACTGAAATCCCTCCACCCTTTTCAGGATCCTTCTTCATTACTTTGCCCTCAGCATGTGACTTAGATGTATCTGCTCCTCTGATGTGCTTTTGGGGTTCACAACACATAGAGCAGAGAAATCTGTAGCACATTTAATAATGCAGAGATCTATCTGATGTGGGGCACACCATTACTGCATCAGTGCAGCTCTTCGTCCTCATCATCATATCTGGTTTATCCCATCCCCCTTCTCCTCTTTGGCACAAGCTTTTACACTCACACGCAACAGCACTGAAAGTGGATCACAACTGCTGTGATATTGTGTGTCTGTGCATCTTTGAATCTCCTCCACTTAGTCCCTCTCATTATCTCAGTTTTTAATGTTGCTTTTGTAATTTACTGGAAGTAATATTTAAGCTAATCAAGAGACAAGTCATAGCTGTGCTTCAACGGAAATAAAACGGAAATATTTCTTTGAACGAATAAAGGGAGGGTTCAAAATATTGTGGAATAAGATGGATGGATTTCTACAATAGCAATTCAATATGAATATGCAAATAAAAGATGTAATTTATTCAAGACATGGAGGTGAAGCTGAAGCCTAGAGTAAAGTAGATATAACAAAAGTTCTGTATGCTTGTAAATATAAATTGTATGTGAGGATGCATTTAATCTCAAACAGTCTGATAGCTTTATACTTGTTTATACACTCACCGGCCACTTTATTAGGTACACCTGTCCAACTGCTCGTTAACACTTAATTTCTAAGCAGCCAATCACATGGCGGCAACTCAGTGCATTTAGGCATGTAGACATGGTCAAGACAATCTCCTGCAGATCAAACCGAGCATCAGTATGGGGAAGAAAGGTGATTTGAGTGACTTTGAACGTGGCATGATTGTTGGTGCCAGAAGGGCTGGTCTGAGTATTTCAGAAACTGCTGATCTACTGGGATTTTCACGCACAACCATCTCTAGGGGTTACAGAGAATGGTCCGAAAAAGAAAAAACATCCAGTGAGCGGCAGTTCTGTGGGCGGAAATGCCTTGTTGATGCCAGAGGTCAGAGGAGAATGGCCAGACTGGTTCGAGCTGATAGAAGGGCAACAGTGACTCAAATAACCACCCGTTACAACCAAGGTGGGCAGAAGAGCATCTCTGAACGCACAGTACGTCGAACTTTGAGGCAGATGGGCTACAGCAGCAGAAGACCACACCGGGTGCCACTCCTTTCAGCTAAGAACAGGAAACTGAGGCTACAATTTGCACAAGCTCATCGAAATTGGACAATAGAAGATTGGAAAAACGTTGCCTGGTCTGATGAGTCTGGATTTCTGCTGCGACATTCGGATGGTAGGGTCAGAATTTGGCGTCTACAACATGAAAGCATGGATCCATCCTGCCTTGTATCAACGGTTCAGGTTGGTGGTGGTGGTGTCATGGTGTGGGGAATATTTTCTTGGCACTCTTTGGGCCCCTTGGTACCAATTGAGCATCGTTGCAACGCCACAGCCTACCTGAGTATTGTTGCTGACTATGTCCATCCCTTTATGACCACAATGTACCCAACTTCTGATGGCTACTTTCAGCAGGATAATGCGCCATGTCATAAAGCTGGAATCATCTCAGACTGGTTTCTTGAACATGACAATGAGTTCACTGTACTCAAATGGCCTCCACAGTCACCAGATCTCAATCCAATAGAGCATCTTTGGGATGTGGTGGAACGGGAGATTCGCATCATGGATGTGCAGCCGACAAATCTGCGGCAACTGTGTGATGCCATCATGTCAATATGGACCAAACTCCCTGAGGAATGCTTCCAGCACCTTGTTCAATCTATGCCACGAAGAACTGAGGCAGTTCTGAAGGCAAAAGGGGGTCCAACCCGTTACTAGCATGGGGTACCTAATAAAGTGGCCGGTGAGTGTACAAGCAGCTTGTAAGCTAATCAACTAGGGTATTTCTACTCAAATTGGAAGAATCAGTGGGAATCAAATCCAAAATGATCTGTGAAAGTTGTCAGTCAGGATTGGGGACCTGAGAACCACTAAACAGTCATTTATAGCATAACAATAATTTGGCTAATCACTGCTTGAAAATGTGTCTGTAAAAAAGTGTTTGCTTCTATACAGATTTATTGTGCTTTTGTTTTTTGTAGCACTTGAATATCTCAGAAAATGGAACTAATCTCAAAAGTGGATAAACACAAAGAGAAATTATAAAATTATTTCATTTATGAAGAAAAAAGACGTAATGCAGCATAACTCTAACAAATAGACTACTATCTTTTTTTTATTGATACACAGAAAACATGCAGTGGTTGTTTCCTTTTGAATATTTTCCTTTAATAAAAGTTCATACACCAACACATACGTGAAAAATATTATCACCAATAAATACAAAACATTTTTATTATTTTTTTATTTTTGGCTGCTCAGTGTCACAGTGGTTAGCACTGCTGCTTTGCAGCAAGAATGTTCTGGGTTCGATTCCTGGCCGGGGGTCTTTCTGCATGGAGTTTGCATGTTCTCTCTGAGCATGTGTTGGTTTCGGGTACTCCGGCTTCCTCCCACAGTCCAAAAACATGACTGTTAGGTTAATTGGCTTCTCTAAAGTCCCCTTAGGTGTAAGTGTGTGTGAATGGTTTTTTGTCTCTGTGTTGCCCTGCGATGGACTGGTGACTTGTCCAGGGTGTACCCCGGCTCTTGCCTGTTGACAGCTGGGATAAGTGCAACCCCACTTGGACTAAGCGTGTTTGAAAATAGATGGATGGATTTAGCGATTTCAATTGTGCTACTCGAGCTTGTTTCTCAGTCAGTTATCTATTTGGAGTCGTGATTATTTGAACATTATCCTTTTATTAAGGGGGACTTGAGCTGTTGCACAGTAAAAAGTATTCTATTTTCATAAGAATTATTGCAACCTTAAGTAGTGCCTTCTTGGCAGCATCCAATCATCAACAGTGCACTGTCACAATTTTTACTCATTTGGAAGTATCACTGTTTCAGATAAGAATATCCGTGGATGAATATATCTATTTTGCTTATGCATGCTTCAGTGCAAATACATGTGTAAATGGCAATAATTCACATACATGTAGTTCTAGATGTGCTTGCCCTTAGTCTATGATATAAAGTTCATAAATGCATTCATTTGTGTACGGTTTATTTTTTTGGTTTTAAGATATTACCAGTATGTCTTAAGGCAGAGTTGCATCTTATTAGGGAGGATAAATACTGCAAGAAATGATGGCTGTGGGTGTTTGTACCTCAGAAAATTTTTGACTCCGTAAAATGTAGTGAAATGAGGTTTATTATAATAAAGGCACTAAACTGAAATCAGATGAATTCATGCTCTATGTAGGTATGCAGCCCCGGTATCCTTGCATGGAAACGTGATCTATTAGATTTACCTTGAGTTGCTTTTCCCTTTGTTCTATCTTTCGTCTTGGTTTTATATATATAAGTTCCTGTTAATAATTTTATCTGTCATTATATTGCTTTGTTCTTATATATTATTTATAGTATTTAATCTACAAAAAGATTCTGATGCTTTTATGTCTAATAGATTCTGCTTTATTTCAATGGGATGAAACTCATTAGCACAGTGCAATGATTAACATAAACTTACACAATTCTCCATTATGTTTTGTTTTGTTTTATACTCTTCTACATAATAGCCTGCAAAGTTTTATAATTCTCTCTCCCTGACAGAGAAGGCAAAAATCGTTCTTTTGACACTTAAAATAAGTGAGTAAGGCTGCTGCAGACATGTTTAGAGGCCAACCAGCGCGTCAACAGATCAACATCTACGTATTTTACAGTAAAGGAAACAACTTAAAAAAATGATCCTAGAATATATCCTTTAAGAAATGGTTATTATTTGCAATGCCTGACTTTTAAGTGGAATAAAATATAAACAGTGAGATGAAGGCTAAAAAAGCATTTTAATAGTATTATTTTATCATTCCATTACCTCAGTGACTCATCATCTCATACTCATTCACGCTGGTGAACACCAGCATCTTTTCTCACTAGGAGAAAATTATTCTCTCTGCTTTCATCTTTTAAATCTGCAGTAGGTCACTTTGCACACAAACGCATTCCCGGAGTGAGGCAGTGAGGAAAACAGGGAGCCGTTGGATGACTCATACAGCTGGAGAACTCCTCAGAGGTTGCCTGTTATGTTTGATCATTAAGATCCCATGAGAGGAATAGAAGCTGCTTTTGTTGATGTAATGCAGCAGGAGGATTCATACTCTGGTTACTAGAGATGAGATGCAGAATCCCAGAAGTAAAAATAAAAAAAAAAGAGAACTGTTTTTTTTTCTTGTTCCTTCTTATTTGAGATTTTAAGTTTAGATTGCGTTAAAAATGTAGTGAGTAATAAAATAGGCTTTGTTACAAAGATCTGTGCTTCAAGTTAGTTTGTCTAATAGTGGTAAACATGAAATATACTGTGATCATATTTTTTAAAGCTTAGCAGGATGTTTTCAGCCTAAACACAAATGAAAAAAGCTGATATGTCTCTTTCTTCATGTTAAAAAAAGAACGTTGTTGTAAATGTTTTTTTTTTTATTTTTCAAAATGTAAGGACATTTTTAGAGATATGGCAGTCAAATTGGAAAAGGTCACAACAGTGAAAGAATAAAGGTTTGTTTTCAAGCATAACAGAAATTAAACCATTGTTTAAAAAAGGAATCATAAAGCACTGTATAAAATGAAATAATTAAATAAAAACAAAATAAAACAAATTATCCCACAAAAAAATCAGTTTTCAATGTCAATCCAATGAAAAAAAACTGACACTATTAACAAGTTAAAAGACAAAATAACATTCAACCTTATTAAACTATGCAGTTGGATAGGTTTTTACAGCTTAATTATATATTTGATTGAAAGTAACTAAATACCAAATCAAATATTTTTTATTTATATAGCGCTACTTAACAATTCATATCCTATCAAGGCACTTTACAAATTATGCAGTTAAATCATAGAGACCTACTAGTTAAATTTCGTCTGTCTAAGGAAACCCAACAGATGGCAACGAGTCATGAAATGGGAAATTAATTCCTACTGGATACCAGGAAAGATAAAGTTATATGTTATTCAGCTAAATATTAATTTACATCACTATGTCAATTTCTTCTATTTTTGATGCTGTTTATCCCTCGAAAAGGGATTGTTAATCTTTCTTGTTAATATTTTTTTTTTTTGTAATAAAGATTAAAGTACAAGGAGTCCCTTAGAATTGGAACTAAAACTCGTCTTTTAAACTAAAAGACGATAACGATGACAAAGAATTTAATACTAAGAGAATAAAACTGCCTAAAATATGTTAAATTAGACCTAAAATCCATAATGGAAAGAAGAGTGAAAACATTTCTTTACTCTTGTAGAGAATATAAGAGAACCATATGAATTGTTACATTTTTACCAACTTGCTTTTCCATAACCATCTGAGTTTATCTTGCTTTGCGCTTGTTAGTGTAATCTGACCAATTAAAAAGATTTTATTATTGAATTTCATGATCTTTATAGAACAGCAGCGGTTAGAGGATTGTATGTAAAGTGAGAGTGTTTCCATTGGAGTCTCTTACCAGGTGAGGACTGATCACTGGATGCCACCAGAGTGGCAGGAGTTGGTCTACGTCTTCTGATCTAAAAATGATAAAACATTCTGTTTAATATCTTTCACATCTTAATCCTTCACACAAATAAAAGAAAAATACAGTTTCACTTACAGACAGCTGTGGGAAAAAATTAACAGCGCAATAATGCAAACTTAATTCCCTTACATATTCTGGAGACCACTTTCTTCAGGTATTCAGTTGACACCTTATTATTGTTAAAGTTATGAAAATAGCAATCAGTGTTTTTTTTAACTATATTTAGAGAAGTACATCTGCTTATTTGATCAAAACACCTCTTTACAGTTGCACTTTTTCAGTATTCAGTTTATAGGCAGTATTGCAACCTTTCTCCAGCCTTAGCAGAAGGAAGGTCAGCCCAGCATCCAGAATCATGTTCCTGTCAGACCAGTGGAGGTGTAGGAGAACTGGGATTCTACAGACTTTACAGATGGCTGATTTGAAAGACAACAACAGTGTATACCACAGTACTGAGATCAGAAAAGAGTTTTCCACCATCTGCTTGTTTCTCGGATCAGAATCAACAACACTCTTCAGCTTGAAGAGGATTTTGAACAGCAAATAAAAACTGAAGTGCTTAGACAGACTGAAACATTTGATTGTTGAACATAAAGCTCTCAGCTCAATGAATAAAATAACTGAACACAAACTTTTAAAATGTTGTTGTTTTACCCTGGTGCACGATTTATGTGTGCATCATTTTTAACCAACAACATATTTTGCCTTAAGTCAAAGAGGAGCTTAGACTGGTGTAAAGCACTAGTGACGAATCCGACCCTTTCGAGTTACATAAGTGAATATTTCAGAAGAGCAGCCCACACAGAACATCGATATACACCAATTGCTGTATATTGACCTGAAAAATCTTTTAAATATTTACCTCCATTTGAGCTAATACCTGGGTCAAACTTGAAGCAGTGTTGCTTTAGTGATTTCTCTAAAGCAGTTGAGTGAAAACTTTGACATGGTGGGGGTTTTTATTCTTGAGACACACCACAGAACTGTAAATTCAATTTAATTCTTTTGTTCCATTAATATAAAGAGTTATAACAAAGTAAGCTCCAAGTGTGTTAACTATGTTAGCCATTTCACATCCTGACATCTTGATTTACACCAACAGGAACAGTTGTACTGCTGCTGACAAGGCTGCTGAGTCATGCCGGCTTCATCATTCTTATAGCTACATGTGCACTTATAAGTAGTTGGATCTTAACCCAGACACACCAGCATCTCATTGTGTTTTGTGTATTATAAAAAGGAATCTCAGTTAAATGTAGCTGTTTTGAATTAATGTTGGGCGTATAGGGTTCAAATATGAATCTGGACTAGAAAAGAAGAAATATTTGTATCTGTTAGTCCCCAGGTAAAATCACTAAGATGTATTCATAGATTTACTTAATAGAGAAAACCACATATCTTTGCTTTCAGTTTTAACATCTTGAATTTTGCATGATCATAATGTTCTCTCACTCCCCTTCTTTTCAAACATGATTTAATACCTGAGTTAATATCTCTACTACATGCAATGCATACTGATATTTTAAATGTAGGTGCCTCACAAGATCTGTGAGCTGAATTATTAAGCTTCATGCTTCAACTCTAAAAACTAGCTGTGACCATGGGAGATTCTATCTTTAAAATACATACTGAATGGTGTAATTCAGATTTAAGGGGAGGACCAACATCTTTAAAATTCAAAGGTTTTGAGCCAGAGGGCTGTGAATATGCAATGACAATAGATTCATATTCTTTCTTTACCAGCCAGGTAGAGAATTGTAACTGATGTAAATAACTACAGGTAATTTATGAGAAAACTGCCTGGAGTCAGATCACACTGTAATGAGTGCAGCCTTCAATTGGACACAGAGCAACTCTGTTGGGTGATACAGTTCACAGTCAAAACACCCTGATAAAACATAAGGTACAAATGTTTTATTCTGGTTACCTTAAACATATTTTTAAAGCTATTTTATATTTGCTAAAAAAACTGCGGGTTGAGTTGCACAAAAAAATGTATTTGGATAAAGTAAGAACAACGTCTTGTTTCCAGATCAGCATTGCTTTTGCATTAAATACTCTGAAACTGTGGAACAGACTGCCCCTGCACATAAGGACCTCTCCTACATTAGATACTTTCAAATCTAATTTAAAAAACATTCTTATTCACAGGCTTTGAAACCTGCCTGAACCACTGTCTTCCTTCATAATAGCATTTTATCTTTTGATGATCTACAAGTTATACGGCACTGTGGTAAGCTATTGTTGTTTTCAAATGTAGTTTTGAAGCTAAACTGAATTCACCATACAGTCCTCATTGCAAATCAAGAGCTCTGCATGCCTTTCGTTAAAAAAAAAATAAAAAATTAACAATAAACTTCCAGTGAGACCAGGTTGGCTATTTTGTTCTAAAAATAACCTCATGAATGAAAACAAAAACTGTAACTTTACCAATATATAATTCCCTTTTTTATATATAAAAGGGAATTATATATTGGTAAAATCATTTTTCTAATCATTTTGCAACTCCATGTTTTAGTTTCCTTTCATGCTTTACAGTACCTTGCACAACAACACTAGAACTGTATTTTTCTTTGGTGGAATAATAATACCAACACCAGTAGGGCAACTAAGACAATCACTTTAAATAACTTGTAGGTGACACTAGTAGTAAATCAGCCCCTAAGCATGATGCCACCACCATCGTGTTTGAGAGGTTCATGTTATTTAAAAAGGTCTCCAAATACACTTCTGATCATTTGAAACAAACATTGACAGAGAAACTGATGATCCAGCAGTTTTTAGTGGCAATGAGGCTTAAGAGCTGATCATTCTGAAGTTCTTTCATTAAAATCCAAAAGTGTTTTAGCATAATCTTTTTTATCAAATTTTTTATTGTTATTGTTTCTTATTTAGTCTTTCAGTTGGCAACAATTCTTAACACACATCCAGACTGGTTCAGAGAAGGATGAAATGGGCTTGATTAATTTCCTCGACCCTACTATTTTGCAAGTTCTCCCATTTAGAAATCATGGAGGGGTCTGAAATTGTCATCGTAGGGGCAATCTGCAAAACAACAGTTTGTTGAGATACTTATTTTCCTCACTGTTAATGGTAATAACTTGTTCTAATGTGCTTGTTAAAGTAATATTAACATTTAAGTAGAAGTGGAACCCTAAAATGTATATATATGAGTATTTATTGATGATAACAAAAAACAGCTTCAAAGGAGCAGAGCTAAGGTTTTCAAATCTCAAAGCCTACCACGTAACTGACACTATCTTCTGCCTCTTTATATTTTTATATTTTGCTCCTAACAATGTAGAAAAAGAGCACTGTTAGATCATATCTTGGTGAAAGTGATAAATCCAACCGATAAATCACACTGCTCTTTTAGCTTTTGTTTAGTCATCATATGCCTCCAGAGCAAATTTGTAGCTAAAATAAATTTAGAAATGAAACAAAATCTGAGGAGTAGACATTCTTAATCCCTTATTGACCATGAGGCCTTTTTTTTTTAAGTTTTGTTTTTTAGTCCTGAAACATTAGCCACATATAACAACATCCACAGCTGCATAAAAATAGTTTTAAGTCATCATTAAGTAAGTAAGGTTTGAAACTGGGTGAGTTGTATTAGACACTTTTCACTGTGAAGAGATTATATCAGTCCAGGAGGCATAATGTGACTCCTTATCTTTCATTCTGTCATTTGACACACAATCCTGGTATTGCTCAGGCAAGAGCTAAGCCATAATGAATCCTTCAGACCCTCCAACAGTGGGCTCACTTTGATTTGATTAAGATGAATTACTCCAATAGCAAGACTTAAGATATCCGCATCTATATGTGGGGTTTTAAATTCCTCCGTCTGCCTCTAAGATTCTGTCCCTTCTTTGTTGCAAATATTACGCTCTGTTAAATGAATTATCTTTCACATTCTTGTTTGTGATGTCAGCTAAAATGTTTTTTGTAAGTCTGTACAATAACTGATCAGCAAGGCTGAGCTAAACTGTATTGAGACTGAGAATTCATTTTACTTCTGTAAACCAGGACACAAAAACTCAAACTGAAAAATGTTCACAGTGAAGGACAAAGAGAAAGTAATTGTAGGGAACATTAGAGAACAAAGTCTTAATCCTGAATTATAGGCTACACATTAAATCACAGTTTCTTTCTTACTCCTTGAGTCATTATCCCACGAAGAAACACGTTGTATTTAATTTTCAACAGTTTTTCTAAAAAGCACTTTGTTTTTTATGTTGTAAATCGGTGGGATTATTTAAACTGCACTGAGCAATTTTCTCCAAATCAATAAAAAGAAAAGAGAAAAGAAATCAAAATCTATGGAGGTTTCTAGTTTCAGTCTTTTGACCCAAAATACAAAAAAAATAATGAGAGAAAAATATGATAAAGGAGCAGCTTAACACAATGCCAGACCATCAGTCAGTATAAAGCTTTAAGATATACAGACAAGAGAAATGCAAAATAAAATAAATAAAACTATAACCTACTTCTACTACATAAATTAACACATTTCTCCAATGTTGTTGGAGAGGGAGGATTCAGCATGATTCCTGTCAGTACTCTTATAAAATCTCAATTCAAAACATTTCCTTTAAGCGCTTCATTTACCATTAGTTATAATATATACCAAAAATGGTCAAGCAATAGAATATGAAAGTGGAGAAGAAATTAGATGTCCTTATATTTTAATAACATTTGTAAGACAACCTAAGGTGGCAATTAAAAGCCTGGATCCCTGGTTAGACTAAAAAGAAGGGTTCATCAGTAAATTTCAGGTTTCTGATCATAGGTTAAAACAATTGCTTTTTTCTCATTTATTTTCTCTTAATAAAAAACAAATAATAAAAACTCAGATAATGAAACATGATTCCTTCTATAAAATGAAAGACACAGAAACCCTCCCTCCATTTCAATTATGATTTTTTTTCTGTTTGAGCCACAGTTTTACGTTTTGTACCTCTATTGCTCTAGCATAAGTGTATTACAGTATGTACTTGGTGCTCCCAAATAAAAATCATGCAGTAATAAAAACTGCAAACTTGAAAACAAAGAGACCCTAGCTGACACCTTAACATGTTTGATAATCATAAAAAAGGCAAGAATAATAAAAGCAAAAAAAGTAAAGAAAAAAAATTGCTGATTCAAAATGTGTTCTGGTAATAAAGCAGCTTGGTGAACCAAACAAACTGGCTGAGCTTTGTATCAGTACCTTTCTTCTATCTAAAACTTGAAAAAACATATTTTTTTGCTAACTATCACTTCTGTCACGCTGTAACCACCATTTACCCTACTGTATAAAGCATACCTGTAAGAATAAGTTCAGCTGAACTTTTGGATGAGTAAAAAAGAAAATTTGTTTGTTTTTTTCTCAGAGCTTTTGTGCCTGAATATTTTGTAGCTAAAAACAAAGATCTTTTGGATTGTTTTATCTCTGAAAGTGTTTTGCTCTCTTAATTCAATTCAATTTAGTTCATTCATATAACACCTTTCTACAACATGTCATCATAAGGCACTTTACAGAGAAAATTCAGCCAAATTATACAGAAGGATTATAAAAAAGGATTTTTATCTAAGGAAACTCATCTGATTGCATAGTGGCACTGCTTATGCAGGACTGCTTCTCCTAAATAAGCATGTAGCGAAATTCAAAGTGGCCTTCGTCTAGAGCTGCGATTTTCTGCTTGGTCCTAGTGCTCAACAAATGTCTGTGTGCTGTAGTGTAACATTGTTCTTGGACACTAAAATGGGCAGGGGGGCAAAAAAGATGTTTGAAAAAGTGCAGTGGACATACCCCCCCAAAAAAATGACCTTAATGATAAAATATAATACTCTCTTAGAAAAGAAATAGTAAACCAGTTCTATAGGCGGCCCTGGTAAGACAAAACAATCAAGCAAATTACATCTTTGTCATTATCACAGCCCCAGTAGCTGTTCTGATTACTCACTTCATTCTCCTGCCGTTCCCTCCCCACTCTCTAATTATCATTCATCTTATCCACCTGCTCCCTATGTTATATATACGGTTAAGCCCAGCTATCGCGGACAGATCACTGTTTGTGCTATGTTTTAGTGTTATGTTATTAATGTGTTAGTTGTTCATGTGTGTTTGTTTTTGAGTTTAGGTAAGTCCATGGTTCATGTCCTGCCTCTTGGGAGCGTTTGTGTCGAGAGGGTGTAGTGTTTGTCGCCTTTCCCCTGATCTTGTTCCGACTCTTCTCCTCTGAACCCTGAAGGTTTTGGCTAGGCGTGCGGGGGAGCTCTGGTTCTGGCCCTTTTGTGCGGAGCCCTCTGGTTTTGGCTCAGAGTGCGGGGGAGGCCAGTTTTAATTCTAATTTTAATCCTGGCTCCTGGTAGGAGTTCAGTTTAAAGTTCTCTCTGTCCCTCTCAACTGCTGAACCCCCCTGTCTCCATCTGTGTGTCTCGCAGCTGGACTCATGGAACTCTGAACCTGTCTGAACGCTCTGTGGATTCCTGGAACACTGGATCTGTCAGTTCCTATTTGGATCGGAACCCCTGGTCGGGCTTCGGACTCCTGGATCTCAGAACAATCCTGTTCAAACTATTTCTCTAACCTGGATCTGTCTCCTGCCTGCTCACTGGGGTTGCTGCATTGGGGACACTCTGGACGTCTCAGCACCGCATCTCGTTGACAGTGCATCAGCTGATCCTGCCTTTCATGAGAGGATGAACTGAACTGTCAAACCAGGTAAGTGACTCACATGGATAATCATCTTGTGTCAGATTATTGTGGTCACTTACCTGTATTTCTCCCACATCCAAAGTGCCAGTGATGAGCGATGCTCTGCCTCCCCCCTGCCGCCGCTGCAGGTTCCCTGATCTACAGCGGCCCGCGTTTCTGTTCTGTTCTGTTATATTATTTTTGTCATTAAATATTTTGAAACTTCCCACTGTCTGACTCGTCTGAATACTGGGTCCATCTGTCCTGTTTGATGACAATCAGCCATTTTTCATGTCAAAAATATTGAAAGAGAGAGCATACGGTTAGACAGAGCAAAAGATGAGCCCAGAGAGAAACGGGATCAAAAACAGATCCAATGATTCTAAAACCAAAAACAATTATTTCTAGTTAAGCTTAGCATCAATGTTAATCGCTTTGAACAGGGTCCAGGGTTTCCATTTCTAAGTTTATCCATTTATAACCTATGATGTGGTTTTTCCTGTTACCCTTTGAAAATCTTTTCATTTTGTCAACTTACAAAAGACAAATCAACAGATTCAATTGAAAAATAAATAATAAAATATCCCAGAAGAGTTCTCAAGGAAACACTTCCAATGTTATTGACACGGCATAATCTGGAATCCCAATTAATTCCAATATTTTTTTGGTATAAGCTTTCCTAAGGTAGTCCTGTTAAAGAGACAGTCCCTTGATTCTGTATGTAATTCTACATCAACATGACATAATAACCATCAACCGCTGAGAAAAAAAACAAAAACAAAGAAAATAACAATAGAAAATATTGAAAAAAGAACATTGTAAAAAACAGAATAGAAAATAAATATCTTAACTATTAATCTTTGTTGAGAACTGAAACATTTAAGCCTTTTATAAATCCAACAACTTTCCCTTAATCAGCTGACTTCTCTGTCTCCTTTTATATTGGCCTCAGGAACAGAATCAATCGCCTTTGATATTGTCGATGATGAACCACCAACATGTTTGGCCTTGTTAACATTATCTGCGCAGATTGTATATCTGTAGACTATGAAACAAGCCTTCTGTTGTTCTGTGTTAAACTTTTTCTCTGAGGGTTAGCTATTTAATGGTGCAGTCCTGTTGATGGGAAATTGACCACATATGAAGTGCTCACAATAACCTTTCTGCATGTTGGTGTACACCTTTCTGAGGAAGGTGTACACCAACATGCCTTATATGATTGTTTGCCTTTCAGATTATGTTGAAAACATTTCAGAAAAAGGTAGCTTGGAGCTTTTTTGGCTTTGAAATGTATCAGAATCAGAATCAAGTTTACTGCCAAGCAGGTTTGCACTTGCAAGGAATTTGACTTTGTGTTGATGGTGAAGGCAAATTTTTATATATATATATATATATATATATATATATATATATATATAT